>NW_012135414.1:5972739-5977550 GCF_000956105.1 Propithecus coquereli
TCTGAGCAAAGAATCAAGAACTAAATAAATGGAAAGATGGTTCATGGTCACAGATAAGAAGACTCAATATAGTCAAGATGTCAGTTCTTTCCAACTTGATCTATAGAATCAATGCAATCTCAATGAAAATCTCAGCAAGTTATTTTGTGTATATAAACAAACTGATTCTAAAGTTTATGTGAAGTGAAAGACCCAGAATAGCAAATATGATATTGAAGGAGAAAAACAATGTTGGAGAATTGATACCACTACCCAACTTCAAGAGTTGCTAAAATACGACAGTAATTAAGACAGTGAAATATTAGTAAAATAATAGACAAATATATCAACATAACAGAGTGGAGAGACCAGAAATAGGCCCACATAAATATAGTGAAATGATCTTCGACAAAGAAGCAATAAAATAGAGAAAGATATCTTTTTCAGCTCACCGAAGAAGATATACACATGGCAAACACCATATTAAAAGATGCTCCACATTATATATCATCAGGGAAATGCAAATTAAAAATAAGATACCACTACAAACCTGTTAGAATAGCCAACAGAATGTCCAGAATGCTGACAACAATAAATGCTTACAAGGATATAAAGCAAAACGAACTCATTCATTGCTGGTGGGAATGCAGAATGGCACGACCATTTTAGAAGACAATTTGGCAGTTTCATACAAAACTGAGCATATTTTTAGCATACAATCCAGCAATCTCACTCTTTGGTATTTACTAAAGGGAAACTTATGTATGCATCAAGCCCGGCAAACAGATGTTATAGTACCTTCATTCATAATTGTCAAAACTTAGAAACAACCAAGATGTCCTTCAGTAGATGAGTGAATAAATAAACTGTGGTACATCCAGACAATAGAATATTACTTGGCACTAAAAAGAAATAAACTATCAGACCATTAGAAGACATAGAGGGAATTTTAATGCACATTTCTAAGTGAAAGAAGCCAATCTGAAAAAGCTACATACTATATGATTCCAATTATACCACATTCTGGAAAAGGCAAAACTGTGGAGACAGTAAAAAGACAAGTAGTTGACAGGGATTGTGGTGGGGGTGGGAGGGAATGAATAGGTGAAGCACAGATGATTTTTAGGGCAGTGAAAATATTCTGTAAAATATTATAATGGAAGATATACGTAATTATACATTTGTCCACATCCTTAGAACGTACAACACTGAATGAACCCTAAAGTAAACCATGAATTTTGGGTGATAATGACCTGTTGATGCAGGTTCAGCAATTTTAACAAATATACCACTTTGGCTGTGGATGTTGATAATGGGAGAAGCTATGTATTTATAGGGGGAGAGAGTACATGGAAAATTTCTCAATCTTCTACTCAATTTTGCTGTGAACCTAAAACTGCTCTAAAAAAAAGTCTACTTAAAAACAGACAATTGGAGAAGAGATTATTAGAGAGTAATGTAATTCTAGAGACACATCACTTCTTAATTTTTCCCTTGTTCTTTCGCAGAGAGGATTGGTATTTAGTCCAGTGATGGAGGTTTACTAGATCTCATGTTCCTAGTGGTAGAAGTTACTTGTAATTAATCGCATCGCATAGGTCTTTTTCTCTATCTCTAAATCTGTCTCTCCTTTAAATTATCAGGCTAACTGAAATTGCATGACTAAGTTCTAGTACTGAAAAGTTTTAAAACTCTCCTTTTCCAAAATCTCCCATTCAAAAATATTAGTTTTATGCAATTTCCTTAACTTCTTTCTATTTTAGTTATTTCATTTACCAAATGAAAATAATGGAATTTTCCTCATTAATCCTCTCAGGTTTATTAAGACCGAATCAAAGTACATACTTGGTAATCTGTTGTTCTCTTTATTTTTTTCTCTTACTCAACAATACCTCATGGATAAAAAAAGAAATATTCAGTGGTATCATTTGGTTAAGAGCTCAGGCATTAGATCTGCTCTAAATCTCTGTTTCCTTATCTGTGAAATTATTATATACTGTTTCAGCATTAGTATCATTCTTGATGTACTTGCAATTTAAGGATATTTATAATTTTCATGTCACTGTATAGAGATTAATTACCAAGCATTTAACATAGTGTGCCACTTTAGTATGACTAAACACATCTCAATAACTTGCTGAAACTCTATGCTTCCTTTGATATAAAACAAGTTACTTCATTATTCCTGTTTCTGACATTTCTTTCTATTAAGCCTACTTTTTCTTCACACTGATTTATGAAGATAAGTTATTAAAAGTTACAGAAAAAGGGCTCTGAATGCCAGTGAGTTCCTCTTGTTAGAAGTACTTCCTTGTCTTATTTCATTTAAGGATGCTTGAATAGATTAACTAGATATCATCTCCAAAAAGAGGACATCAAACCGATTATGTTATATAAATGTTTCTGAGTCAAAAGGAATGATTGTTTTTCTTGTAGTCTTTACTAAGGCCATAAAAACAATAAATCCATTCGAAAGCTTCTTGGATTTCTTGAATATAAGTACTTCATTTGTTCCTTCTACAGTGCCGTTCTCATCATGTTGAAATGTAAAGAGTCTATGGTAAAGAACTACATGGGAGAGATTGTTAAACTACCATCTCCCTCCTCAATTTCTAAGAAGCAGAAAAGCTCCCACAAAAAAGCAAAACATTTCATTTAGGTAAATCATTGATTTTTGCCTCTTGTTTTTTTCCGTTAGCTTTTGCACAGCAATGTCAGGGTAGTTAGTATCGTGTAAGCATTTATTCTTATACTTAATGGTCTGTAAGTCAGCTGTGAGAGTTTTGCTTCATGCTGCATGCCTGTGGGTCAATTGGAGAAACTGCACTTCAGGTTCCAAGGCTGTGGACTGGCTGGAGCAATTCCACTACATGTCATCATTTTGGGGTCCAGGCTGAAGGGACAGCCATTTCACAGAGTATGTTCCTCTTATACCAATAGCAGAAATGCATGAATGAAAGCTCAACTGCATAAGCGCATTTCAAGTCTCTCTTTCCTTCATGTCTACAAATGTCCTATTGAGCAAAGCAAGACACATGGGCAAGACCAAAGTCAGGTGTTAGGAAAAGACATTCTGTCTACCCTTAAGTCAATGGCAAAGGTATAGATATATAATACACCAAAAGGCAAATGAAGACTTGGTGTTAATAATTCCATCCATAACATATGTTTACCTTCTACTTCATTCTGTCTTTAGATTATTCATTAACATATATATTACTTGAGCTTTAAGTATGTTAGTCTTTATTAAGAGAGGGATACATTTTAGTCCTCTAAAATTTTTGGTTAATAAATCACTCTCTATAGCACTTTCAAATTTTGGAAGGTGTCAGCCATCTTTATTACTGTGGATGGAGCTCTAGCCCATTCTTCTAAGTGAAGTACAACAAGAATGGAAAAACAAGCACCACATGTACTCACCATTAAATCAGTACTAATTGATCAACACTTATGTGCACACATGGAAGTAACACTCATCGGGTGTTGGGGGGAGGAGGAGATGGGTAAATTCACATCTAACGGGTGTGGTGCACACTTTCTGGGGGATGGACACACTTGTAACTCTGACTCAGGCAGCACAAAGGCAGTATGTGTAACCAAACGTTTGTACCCCCATAATATTCTGAAATTAAAAAAAAAAAAAACACTTAACACAGAAAAAAAATCTTGGAAGTTTCAGTACCTTTAAGTAATGACCTTTTGGGTTTTTACTATTTTGGATGGAAGTCCTTTCTTTGATAATGTACCACAAATTTCCTGGCATTATTCAATCTAGCATACTAAATGTAACTTGACCTTTTAAATAAGTTAGGATCATCATCATAATATCAATTACAGTTCTGTGCTATAATGCTTCCCTGAATGTTACAGTTTGCTTTTTCAAAACTAAGCCTCTGCATTTTGAGCTGAGGTCGCTTATTTTTGCAGATTTTTATGTCTAGTTTTTTATTTAGCCATTTATAAAAATTTGTAATACAGCATATAATATGGGAGTAAAACATGACAAGTCTTTGGATAATTAACTTGAAAACCAAATGCTCTAACCAAATGTAATTTTATTTATGATGAGAATAAATAACCTCTGAATGAAGGCCAATGAATGTTCATATAATTAAATTATATATGTTTTAGTGTATAGACTTAGTAATTTATAATCTCACTGCCGAAATCAACTTTATATGTTTCCTGGGTGCATTAAAAATAAGGAAGGTATTGTTCTATCATTCATTCTTGCTTTACCTGATAGGCAGTAGCATCCCTTGATATTAAAGTGTATACTTCTGTGATTATCTGCTGGCCATCAACTCATGAACAGTGGCTTAAAAATAATGAGTTATAATATTCATAATTCTCAACAGTTTTTAGTCTTGCAACCTCTTCGATATAAGCTAGGCTCTTTGGTAGTCCAAGTTGAATTTTACAGTTTTTTTTCTCTCTAACACAAAAACTATTTATTGTTATTGAAGAAACAATTTAGGCTACAAAATGTGTTTCATTCTTCAGTTCATAACAGCCATCTCATGAAACATTCAAATCTAGGGAAAAAAAAACTAAATAAAATAAGCACCTTCATTTTAGTGAATCAATTGTCTAATGAGTGAGAATATTTTTAATGTATTGATTTACAGCTATTTTCAGTATAAATTAATCTGCTCATGCAAGTGCCATAATGATGAGACTAGTAGAACATTTGACTTAAATTTAGGTTATACTTTTCATCATGCTTTCAAAGAAAAGCATAGGCATGTCAAACTGTTAAATGATCATTATAATGTTTATAAATAATAAATATTATGTACTGTATTACAGGCAATTTTCAAAGTGTTTTACAT
>NW_012135414.1:5979797-5981515 GCF_000956105.1 Propithecus coquereli
ATAATTTACATTTGAAATTATTCTGCTAATGCTAATTATAATATGAGAACTATATCTGAAATAAACTTTCAAATAAACACAGCAGAGAATTGCCTATCAGCAATTTCTCTGGGAATGTTGTTTCATCATCATCATCGTCATCATTTCAGTTTAGAAAATCATTTCACATATTTTTATATCATTTGACTTGTACATCAACTGTGTGGGACTGAATGGGCAAGCATCCTTTTTCTGCAGTTGAGAAACAGCCTCACAGAGGTTGAGTGACTTGGATCTGAGGTTGCAGAAGTAAGAGATAGAATCAGAAAGACAGCTTAAGCCAGTCTAATAATTGTTACTATCAATCACTTTACATATCCAGAATTTCGTGTAGTATCTCAGTTGATCACAGTAAACCACCAAGACAGAAACAGCATCATTTTATACATGAGGAAATTAATTTGCTCAGGGTTGCACAGTTAACATGTGGCAGGTTCAAGCTGTAAGTCCAGCAATGTGTAATGCTATGCAGATTCCCTTCCCATTAAGTCACACAGATGATTACTTCAAGACAAGTATATTCCCAAATAAATAGAATGGGCATTTTCCTTTCGAAGCACAATGTTTTGAGATAATTGCAGTCACTGGGCTAGAATCCTTGAAAATTAACAGATTGTTTTAATCAGCATTCTGCACAGTTTTAGAAAGTACATAATATGGATGGAACTGGAGACCATTATCCTAAGTGGAGTATCTAAAGAATGGAAAAACAAATACCACATGTATTAAATGGGACTAACCGATGGGCACACATATGCATAGAGGGAAGTATGACTCAACAGACATCAGTTGGAGGGGGGAAGAATGGGATGGACGAAACCTACCTAACAGGTACAATGAACAGTATCTGGGTGACAGGCACATTTATAACCCTGACTCAAGCATTAAAAAAGCAATCCTTGTAACCAAAAACATTTGTACCCACATAATACTTTGAAATAAAAAAAGAAATGTTAAGAAAAAGTTTAAAAAGAGGAAAAATAGCTGCAGGTAATAAAAAGGAATTAGAACCCCCAGTCAAAAAAAAAAAAAAAAGACATGTAGCACATTATATTGTCTTCCTAGGGCATGCAGATTTTCAGATTATTGTATTATTACTAGAATAAATAGTTCTGGTGAAATTACCTTCAAAAAATAAACGAAAGAGCACTGTTTTTTTTGAAAGAAACAAAATTTATAGACTTAGATTGTTACTTCATGGGGAAATTACTGTAGGGTTTACATGGAACTAAAGAAAAATATCATTGTGATGCTCTTTCACAGGAATCCAGGGAAACTGATAAACAATGAGCCATTATAATCTATTGCCCTACAGAAGTAAGTGGAAAGAGACATAATTTTACACTTCAGGGCAGCCCTGGACATGAGAGATAAGTGATTCACAGGTATTGCTCAGAAAATGTTTACATACCTGGTTATGCCTAAAAAAGTAAAGCAATTAGTTCTTTCAATTTGTTAACCCATGTGACTTGGTGGTGGCAATTACAGATAAACTTTAAAAAAAAAAAAATGATTTTCACCAGAGGCTACCTAAGCTCCTATGAAGGTCTACTCAAAAATAAATTTTTGAAAAGGCAGCTAATAATTTGGACAAACATCTGAGGTTGTTTTCTGCGTGTGTAAAGATATAAATGCCACTAGTAAGTTACTCAAGTCAAGAAGTAAGAGAGTAATCAATA
>NW_012135414.1:5995340-5996086 GCF_000956105.1 Propithecus coquereli
TTCTAACTGCTGACATGGCCTACAGGTGGTGATCATTAATGTTTGAAGGAATTCTTAATCTCTTAGAATATCTGAGATTGCCTTGGAACTTACTTCAAGATGTGGAGGTATCAGAGCCAAATATATTCTTGCTGGCCTTTGTGATTAATTTTTTCCTAGTGTTACATGCAATTTTTAATAAATTCAAGTGTGAAATAATAAAAGGCTTATTTGCTTATGAGCTATATACATTAGAAATGACATGTTATAGTGCAAAAGTGACTCTGGGATTTGTTTTACGTGCCAATCTGATGCTTACTAATTTAGGGATTCTCAAAGTGTTCATTTACCTCCCTGAAAATGTCAAGTGTCTAATGCAATTTATTTTTCTTTATAGAAAGATATTAGAATGCACAGTGGAATTAAAGAGCTTTAATGTCATCACCCTTATAACAAAGGGCAATACCTTTACCTTAAAAAAAAAAATACTTGGTGTAACCTAATCAATATCTTCAAAGGTACATTTATTTATAGACCTTTAAAACATTCCAAATCCAAATAAACACAAACCATATTGTAGTATATGAATGGCAAAAGATTGAAATTCTTCATCCAGTTTTGTATCTACACATTTTCTAGTGCAATTTTGCATTTGTTCTCATTAAGAGGTAGAATCATTTTCTCAAGTCTTGAATCTAAATTGACCTTATAACCTACTTTTACCAATAAAATTCAGAGTATTTTATTGTATTCCAGTTCTGAGCTTA
>NW_012135414.1:5996446-5997079 GCF_000956105.1 Propithecus coquereli
TGGTCCCACTCTTGTTAGTGGATTATATTTTCTCATGTTTTCACATAACTTGCTTTTGGACTGAATGGAAGACATTGGGCATAGAAAACACTGAAGACTGAAGTAAGTAACACTTATTTTCCCCAAAAGGCTGTATCTTCTTTCAGGCCAGTAGTGGACAGGGAGGGGTTGGTTTGAATGAATCTAATCTCTGGTTCCACTGGTCTGGACTTTGCTGTTGCTTTATTTAGATTCAATTCACTACAGTCTTAAAATTATTTGAGGACAGGATTGCAAGCTTCCCATTAGCATGTGTGGGATCTAAGAGCATGCAGCTATTGTCTTGGTTTTGTTGCCCTACTCTTAGCCTTCTGCAGGACCAATGGGCCTGCACCAAATGAATGTAATCTCTAAATTCTCGTGCCTTTCCCCTGTATCAGGCAACTGTTGCCGCATGATCGGTTTAAGAATTTGATTTCTTCAGTAGCTTCTCTTCATTTTCCTGCTCAGCCTTCAGCCTTAAGCAGGCCCCAAAAGCCTGTACATGGGGCCAGAAAAGGGGAAGTTCTCCTAAGATACCTTTGTCTGTCTGTATTTAACCTATCATATTTTGCTTTCTATTTGTGCTGCCTGTTCTAAGTTACCTTTTGTCTC
>NW_012135414.1:6002400-6003260 GCF_000956105.1 Propithecus coquereli
AAAAAGATATTTAATTTTTAAGCATTCTGGGCTACTGAGATGACAGTCCTAATTTCCAACAACTAAAAACACTATATAGTATGTAGAATTTTGAGAATCCTTTATGATTGTAAGAATTCATATTCTGTTCTTCACTGATGATCTTACTACTAAAAGGTCACTGTCATGCTATTTCCCAATGAAAAACAGAGTATCTGCTCTAATAATAATTAGTTCCCTACTAACTACTAATCTATAAGCTAGTGGGAGTTAAAAGCCAAATTCTGATATGCAACTTGGGGAAGAAGATAGATGCTCCTTATCCATGAGTAAGCAGAGAGCCCCACTTCTAATAAGTACTGTAGGCTAGTAGACCCTTTAACATCAATAAAATGCAAATTCACTATTGACCACTTTGTTGTGATTCCTTGCTTGTCTGAAGGATGAAATCCAACTTCACACTCAACTCTCTTTTTATAAACAGTAGTCATGTAAGGAACTCAACTGTATTTAAAATCATAGTGTAAGAATATTTCTCACATTTCTTGAGGTAGAATGCCATGATCTTTTCAGTATATTGTCTGTTGGTAAATTAGGATGGTAGAAAGTGTTTCTACTATTTTCTTTATAGAGAGTCCAATAGACATACACCATTCCTTCTTATGAACCTATCATTGAATCAGAAATTGATACATAAAGATGGTTTGGGAATGATTGGCATAACTATTTTTCATCACAGTTAATATTTAATACCTCTGATTACCTATTCCAACAACTACACAATATAGTTTTTCAAATATATTCATATTATCTAAAAAATTCGTATCTTACACTATAATTAAAATCTTAATCGTAAAGGGAAAAATTAAACACATTCTCTG
>NW_012135414.1:6003310-6004364 GCF_000956105.1 Propithecus coquereli
AGAACAAGGATTTTCCTGCCTAAGTGTCTTGCACATGGTAAATCCTTATAATCTGTTTCTTTTAAAATAAATATCATAATTGATGGCAAACTATAAAGATTCAATGCAGTGATAGATATAGGTGAAGTTGATAGATAGATTGTAAGAAGAGAGGTAGAGAGAGAGATATTACTGAGTATTTAATGTCAATCTATCAGTGCTTTTCGTGTGGGGATGTGGTGGCAGGATTGGAAATACATTAACATTAGGATTGTTTGGGTTGTACCAATGCCAGAGCTGAGGTAAGGAGTGATATGAGATAGGTGTTTACTACTGGCATTTAATTGGCAGGAGCCAAAGATACTAAACTTCTTCTAGTACCTAGAATGATTCTACACAATAAAGAATTGGAACACCTAAAATCCCAATAATTCTTACATTACAAAATGCTGAAAAGAAATTGGCTAAAAGAGAATATATATTCAAGTGATCTTTTGTGGGTAGAAAAGTAATAGCCAGTGCATTAGTTAAGTTTCTTAGCTTACATTAGTCTCTTTGCTCAGTAGTGATTATTATAAATTGCTTGGATATTAATTCCTGCAGAGTCTCAGAATCATATTAATATTTTAATATTCTAAGTATTTGGGGTTATATTTTCCATTAAATATTTTCCTCATTAATAATTGACTAACATAAAATTGGATTGTAACTTGTGAGTTGAGATTTAGTCTCTGTGTTATTGGTCTTTTTTATTTGCTGTTTTCTATCTACTGTCTATTTTTGTTTTATCTTTATATGAAAAATCAAAACAAAACAAAACAATACAAAAAACTAAATAGGAGCTCTATCATTGAACATTGCTTAAGACATAGAATACTATGGATTTAGAAAGCCATATGCATGACTAGAAAATAACTCATTCTCAGAAAATATTTGAGAAGACACTCATCTTGTATTAATTTCCAGGCTGAAACTCTGGAAATTAATGAAAATTTCCATCAACTCATTGGATGATCATGAGATAAATAGACAGGGGCTTCAGAGACCACAAACAATAAGGAATACCATCTTTATA
>NW_012135414.1:6005924-6008331 GCF_000956105.1 Propithecus coquereli
TGAGGGCTGAGCCATTATTAATGGATTAATGTTGTTATCAAGGGAATGTGTTTGTTGTAAGAGCAAGTTTGCCCCCCTCTTGGTCTCTATGGCACAGTTTCTTGCCCTTCTGCCTTCCACAATCGGAGACTCTTACCTTATGTGGCTCCTCAGTCTTAGACTACTCAGCCTCCAGAACCATGAGCCAAAGAAATTTATTTTCTCTATAAATTATCCAGTCTGTGGTATTCTATTATAGTAGCACAAAACACACTAAGAAAACAGATAACTGTTGTTTCCAGTTTAAATGTTTTCCCATGACACTCCTTGAAGTTGTGGGATTTTTGTTTTCCACTGTCATGAGATCTTAAATGTTACCTTTATTGGCACCAATATAAATGAGACTTCAAAGAATGATTTTCAAGTACAACTTGCATCCATTTGAAGACATTATGTAATCAGCCTTGCAAAATGACCCCCGCCCTAAATCACTTTTTGTTCTCTCAGACCAGTCAAGCCTAACAAGCACAGTATTGTGATCTTCTTGCATAACTAACTTCTAGGCCTTTGAGCTCTTTCCCAGAAATGGTAGCTACACTACAGGGTAACAACAATGAACTGAAATTCCACTGGTACTAACTGTGGCTATCAACAACAGTTGATTATTGAATTAGACCACCTGCAGAATACATGACTTCCATCACAACTTGACCTGCTGCATGTAGCTGCATATCCTGCTGTAAAAGCCTTGGCCCTTAGTCAGGGAGACAGATTTAAGAAATATTTCCCATTTTGTGGCTGACATCAATCAAAATAAAACCCTTTTTTCTCTGGTAATGCTCATTGTGTCAGTAATTGGCTTTCTGTGTGACGAGCAACCAGCCCTAGACTGCATTGTTTTTAAGTTTGGTAACACTTATTTTTCAGTATTTTAAGATGCTTCAAAAATCTTGTAAATAATAAATAGGACTGTGATTGAAAAGGTAAAATTAATAGGTTTTTGTACACACACATACATACTAAAACAAAAATCTTTTAATTTAATTTTTCTTTGGGGGAACCTACCTCAATAATTCACTGTGAGATTGCTAAGATTACTACTTTGACTAATGTCCATTAAGGCAAAGGGAGTTATGCATTATAACATGCATGTATACTTCAATTCTAATAAAGGATCTTAGAGAGAGGAAACCTAAAATTAAGAATATTTGTGGGCAAATTGAGGACAGCCCTTTATTCATTTTATATGTATTTTCTAATTGTCCATGCACACTATTATTTATTTGTATGTGCACAAATAATGAAAAATGTATTAGAAAATAAGAACAACACAAAAAACCTCATAGAGATGTTGAGTGAGAATATTGAAAATTATTAACATTTCAAATAAGTTGAGGCCAAAATATCTATATTTTGAAGACAAAAATTATAAAACTTTCGGTAATAAACAATTAACCTAATTATAAAACTAATGGTAGAAAGCAATTAACCTAACTTTTAGTTTTCACACCCTGGAATTTACATTTATATTCCCTTGTGTGTGCGCATGCAATTATTTATGCTAAGGGAGCTTTAAAGTGATAGTAATCATTTCAGTCCCTTGCAAAGGACTGAAGGGAAACTACATTGTTGACAAAGGCCAGATTCATAAAGTTTTGAGATTAAATGAGCAAATATTTTAGCTGACAATTCTGACAGTTATGGAAACTGAGCAGAAATTATTGTCTGCCCAAGTTTTCACCACGAGTTGACAACATTTTTAGGTTCAAGGAACTTCTCCCCGTAAGTAGTACTACACAATCTCCCTATGTTTATGATTTGAACTTACGTGATCATACATGTTCCCATGATAAGTGACCAAAGAAAGTAGTTTAATATTTTATTTCATCCATGGTGAAATATTATAATTGTTTTTACCTGTATTATTATTGGCTTGATGTTTTTCATTTTACATGGAGAAAAACACATTCACACTGCTTTCTATTTGTGCCTGGGTGTAACTTTTCAATGCCTAACTTATGTATGCCGTGGGTACAGTTATATTCACTTACAGGGGTTAATGAATGAAAAAGCCATGCATGCTATGAGATTTGATGAGCTTGTTGTTATTTTTTTCAGTAGGAAATTTGTGGGAAAACAGATAAAAATGGAGCATAACGATAACACATTAAAGAACGGAGCCCTGGGTCTACAGTTTTGAATTGTATGTCTCTGTTTAACTTAAACTGCCAGAGTTCCAGGACTTTAAAAGTTTTGAACTACTGAAGTAATAACTTCAAAAACAAACTCTTCAGGAAGACATGGAACTGTTTAGGCACTGTAGACCAAATCACTTTGATTTCTTCTCAGTCTCAGAATGAACATTAAAGATGCATCCACTGAAGAATGTACAATGTAAATATTGATAAAGAATATGAGTATTGAACTA
>NW_012135414.1:6019386-6020711 GCF_000956105.1 Propithecus coquereli
AAAGTGTGTTATTTAGGTCCAGTCTCCCTCAGAATCTCATTTTGGTTGTTATCACTGCAGAAAACCCTGTTTCACAAAGATAGAATGTCAGAAATGGAAGCAGGCTTTTCAGTGCTTTTGTGGAAATCTCAGGATATTCTGCCTTGACTTTAATCCAGAATATATGGAGATTTGAAGTTGTCTCAAATATACTTTAAAGGCTGCCATCATTTGCCATCTCAAGCAGTTGATCCTCTTCTAGCCCAGACAAAGTCGATTCACCTGGCTTATTCTCAAATGGTTGTGGATCCATTCCTTCCCAGTTTGGGCTTTTATGGTTGGGAAGTAATGCTCAAACTCTTTTGAAAGCTGAGATAGGTGATCATGCACCAGCTGGGAGAAAGAAGGCCCTGGCTCAGTCTCTTTCAAAATCTCTGCTAATGTTTGAAACACGTCAAAAATCCAAATGTTCACTCATTGCCCCAGTAATTCCAGTTTGGCTTTGAATGCAGCCACTTTATCTGCCAACTTGAGCACAGTTGTCATTCTCCCATGAAGTGACAGATTGAGTTCGTTGAGCGGGTCACACAAATAAGCAAGTTTTGTGACCCATATTATGTCACTGAAATGTGCTGTTTTTCTAAAAGAAATTTCTGAAGCAGCTCTCATAACTCAAAAACTCTGGCCAGTGATCTACCTTTAGAAAGCCAACTCATTTCTGTGTATAAGAGAAGACGTGTGTGCTCTGTGTCCATCTTCTCACTGACTTGCGCAAACAGATGTGAGTTAAGGGCATGTACTTTAATGTGATTGATAATTTTAATCACAACCTGGAAAACATTGGTTAGTTCTGGTGACCTTTTTTGGCTAGCCAGCATTTCTCTATGGATGACGCAGTGTGTAGACTCACATTCAGAAACAACCTACTTGATACGAGTAGTGAAACCAGGAAACCATCCAGTCGTGGCAGCCACTTTGTCTGTGCATATACTGAAACAAAATGACCAATTCAGTTTTTCTGGTATGTGATCAAAGACTTGAATAGTTCTGCAGCTGTGGTGTTTGTTGGCAACAAAAGTGAACATAACACATCCTCACACACATCCTTCTGAAAAATATATTGCACAAAAAAAAAAAAAAAAAGCTTTGTTGCCTTGTTGTCAACATCCATAGACTCAACAACTTGGATTGTGGATCATGATGACTCATTAATCCTTTCTAACAATTGTACCTCAATACCCTCTATTTCATCAATTTGTTTAGTCATGGCACTAGCTGAAACAGGAACATGTGCCACCTTTTGAAATGCAGCCTCTCCTAAATGTTCATGGAAAGGTCCTTAGCAG
>NW_012135414.1:6020761-6022955 GCF_000956105.1 Propithecus coquereli
TACTTATGTAGATCAAGACATTTATTATTATAATTTAAGACACCATAAATAATGCCTTCCTAGAAGCCTAAGACTGGCAATTAGACATTTTTCAAGAAGAAAAAGATGCCAGATTTCAAAGCCTAGAAGATTTGTAGTCTGACCCAAAAGATAGCAAGGACCTTGGACACATCTATCAAGAATGGCTTCTTTTCTCCAGTAGGGCTACTTAGAGATCAGACTGCTAAGATGATGACAATTAATTGAGGGCCATGAAAGTTACTAGAGTGTGGATCTTAGTAGTAAAAACAATGGTCATTCAACAAGATTGAGGGCCCTGATAGATATTATGGTTTACGAACTAAGCAAATGTATTCTTTCTGAAGAGTTGCAAGGTACAGAAAGGAAAAAGTTCCAGATTAATAGGTCATAACTCCTTTAAACTTTTCTGTCTCAATTGAGGATTGATCCTGGAAATTTAGAGATACTGAATCTATACTTAATATTAAGTGGATTCTGCTATGTGGGAAAGAATAATACTGGAACTAGAAGATCAGGCAAGGTCCAGTGAATGCATCTCCATTTAGCAGTGACTGGAAATATAAGCATTTGGCTTTGTACATTATGTGAGAAAAGTTATGAAAACCTCACTATCCAAGTTACTATTAATAGATTGGGTTGTCACTGTTAATATGTTCTAATATAGATGTCACTGATTAATCAGACTATGTCTTACGTGCCTTTTCTTATAATCAAAATTCTCCATTTTCCTTTATCAGAATGGATTCTTAGTATTGTTTCCTGACATTCTCTTAAATAAGATGGAACATTGAGTTTACCAGCACACTTTACACAGTTTCCGCTGATGTTTTCTTATTGAGTCAAATGACATGTAAAGATAGAAATTAGAAATAATCTGCTGTGTATAACCTAATTACTTCCCTGAGATGACTGTGGCACTAAAATACATGCATGGGAGTTAGTGTTTCAGGGTCATGGAGTACTGCATCATAAAGTATTTAATATTAGCTGATTGTACCTCCTGGAATCAACTTCCTACAAGCACTCACTCAGCAGTATTAAGTAGATAATAGTATTTAAAACTGAGTTGATATTTCTATTCAGTGTAGGAATTATTAGTTCATTTTCTCAAAATATGCTTGTAAAATCAGGCAGAAGCTTAGGTGCTGAGTGGATTTGTTCTATGCTGTTTCCACCTCTAGTAATGAGGCTATCTTACTGTGCTTTTTTTTGCTGTAAATAAACCTAAGTGTTTTTGCTGATTAGTAATTGATGGGCAGGACTACTTGTTTAAAGAGGGCTGTCAGAGTTTAAGGTGGGGGTCCCAATACAATTCAAACAGCTGGGGGGAGGGGAAGACAGCAGAATAGAAGCCAGTCTGAGAGGACACCACTTTGTAGGAAGGGAATAAAAGTTGCAGGTGGCTCAGCTGTTAGGGGTCTTCCTTAGCCACTTTTCTCAGCCTCTGGGCTGATAGGGGAGCCACTCAGAGTCTTTGCAGAGACATTGCACCAGAGAGCAGATGCAGCAGAGATCTGGTGCTGCCAATCCCTGGTTTCTGCAGCCGATGCCATTGTGGTAGCCCTAGTGCACGGCAGCATCAGCTCTGCTGAGGACTCAACTTTCCAGCAGTAGCCTCTGCATCATCCTCCCAGGCTGGGGAGGGAACAGACAGAACTAATGCTCCCGCATGCTGTGCCCCGAGAGTGGGGGCTGAGCACCACACTCCCTCTGCATGGGATCTGAGCATAGGAGGAGTCTCAGACCCCACAGGCACCATCTGGGAAGCCTTGAGCAACTGCCTCAGCAGGATTTAGGTGGGGTGGGGGAGACCCTTGGCTAGCCGGCAGCTCTAGCCTATTTCTGCAGTCCCTGGGTGGCTGAGACAAACCCCTGCCTGTGTGATTGGGCACCAGCAGTCTCCACACTGGTGGAAAGGCCCTCCATTGGTGTGGGTCTGCCTCTACAATCCCCAGAGCCATCTCTAAAGTGTTAACTGTGCCTCAAAATGAGACTCTGCCCCTGTAGCTCCAG
The DNA here is from genome assembly GCF_000956105.1 of Propithecus coquereli. Classification (NCBI taxonomy): domain Eukaryota; kingdom Metazoa; phylum Chordata; class Mammalia; order Primates; family Indriidae; genus Propithecus; species Propithecus coquereli. Next base: position 6,022,796 of record NW_012135414.1, read on the forward strand.
GGCTCCCACTGGGCCTGCAACATCACCCCCTGATATTCCAGAGTTGAGCCTAGGCCCCAAGACACAACCCCCGAGTCTCTACCAGTGCTGCTGGGCCAGCAGAACCTCCTCAAGGGCCAATGCTTCACCTAGGACGCCCCAGCCCTGAGCAGACATTACT
>NW_012135414.1:6025641-6027050 GCF_000956105.1 Propithecus coquereli
AAAAAAAAAAAACTCCAAAGGCTTGTCTTTTAATGCAGGGTGCTTGGTCTCTATGTGGCAAAGCAGTTTTGAAGGTTTCATGGCTTCATTGTATAGCCAGTTGCCACATATTATACAAAGCAGGTTTGGAGCATGTGAATCACCTGTTGCAATGAACCCATAATTTAAGTAGGACTCTTGGTATTTTCTTTAAATGCAGTTTTTATTTTTTTGGAAGTCTTAGAGTCTTCTGCTTTCTCATCATTGGGTCTTTCCCTCTTTTCAAAGAAGCTTTCCAGGGATGTTTGTTTTTCACTCATTTTTACTAGGGTTAGACTTACCAAAACTATGACTGAGGCAAGTTCACAGTGTAGCAAAGTGTCACAGATGAAAGTGGTAAATAAAATAATGGTCAGGCCACACACAGACTAAAATAAGTGTCAGATTCGGACTTAAACCCTGCTACCAGATACAGCTGTATAATTGAAGTACATCAACTCACTTGCCGCTATAAATTCTGCCACCAGATGCAGCTTTACATTTTAAGTAAGATGCTCACTTGCCACTATAAAGCCTGCCACCAGATGCAGCTTAAGTGTCACTTTCCACTCACTGATAGGGTTTCGATATGAGTCTGCAAGCAATTGATTTGTTATGGTCTCTGTGCAGTCAAACCTTCTGCTAATGACAATCTATATTTCCAGCTACTCCCAAGCACTAGCATCTCCACTTCAGCTCCACCTCAGATCATCAGGCATTAGATTCTCATAAGGAGAACATAACCTAGATCCATTGCATGCACAGTTTACAGTAGGGTTGGAGCTCCTATAAGAATCTCATGCCACCACTGATCTGACAGGAGGTGGAGCTCAGGTGGTGATGTGAATGATGGGGAGCAGCCATAAATACAGATGAAACTTCCCTCGCTTGCCTGATGCTCACCTACTGCTGTGTGGCCTGGTTCCTAACAGGCCACGGGCCAATACCAGTCTGTGGCATGGGGGTTGGAGGCCACAGATTTAGGGAACTGCAAAACACAACAGAAAGGATCACCAACAGACTAAACCAAGGAGAAGAAAGAATATCACAGTTGAAGACAAGATTCTCAAGCTAACCCAGTCATTTGTAGAGGCAGATAAGAGAAAAAAAATGGTGGAGCAATCACATAAAAAGATATGGGACTATGTGAAGTGAACTAACATACTAATTATAGATATCTCTGAGGGATAAGAACAAAGAGCTAAAAGCATGGAAAAATCTACTTGAGGGAGTTACTGAGGAAAACTTCCCTGATATCACCAGAGATCCAGACATCCAGATACAAGATGGTCATCAAACTCCAGGAAAATTCATAGCAAATAGAACATCTCCAAGACAAATAATAATCAACCTTGCCAAAGTCAAAATGAAGGAGAAAATTCTACAAGTGA
>NW_012135414.1:6027565-6052051 GCF_000956105.1 Propithecus coquereli
TTTCCCATTTGATGGACAAAGAAAACCTTTTCCAGACAAGCAAACACTGAGTGAATTTGTCATGACCAGACCTACCCTGAAGGAAATTCTCAGAGCTGTGTTATACATGAACCAGCACCATAGTTACCCACCTATGTAAAATCACACAAAAAACCTAAAGCTCACAACTCTTACAAAACAATAACACAAAAGGGGAAACAAAGCAATAAAGTACTACCCAACAAGTTAAACAGAACAGCATCCACATATCAACTCTATTTCCCAATGTTAACAGTTTAAATGTGACACTCAAACAACATAGGCTGGCTGAATGGATGAAAAAACACAACCCAAGTACCTGCTATCTACAGGAAACACGTCTAAATGATAAGGATGCACACAGACTCAACATGAAAGGATGGAAAAAAAAATATTCCATTCAAATGGAAAACAAAAGACAACACACATAGCTATTCTCATATCAAATAAAATTGACTTTAAATCAACAAAGGTAAAGAAAGGCAGAGAGGTCATTATATAATGGTAAAGGAAATAATTCAAAAATAAGACATAACAATCCTATATATATATGCACCTAACACAGAAGATCCCAGATACATAAAACAAATTTTACTAGAGCTAAGCAAAGAAATAATTAGCAGCATAGTAATTGCTAGAGACTTCAATACCCCACTGTTAGAGCTAAAGAAACCATCAAAGCAGAAAATAAATAAAGAAAAACTGCACGTAAGCCAGACTCTAAATCAAGTGGACCTAAGATACATTTACAGAATATTCTACTCCCAACCTACTGAATATACATTCTTCTCTGCAGGACATGGAACATTCTCCAAGATTGATCAAATCTTAGGCCACAGTAAATTAAAAAGTATATAAATCATACCATATATTTTCTCAGACCACAGTGGAATAAAACTAGAAATCAATCACAAGAGAAACACTCAAACCTATGCAACGTCATGGAAATCAACAATTTGCTGCTGAATGATTATTGGGTCAAGAATGAAACTACAGTGTTAATCAAAAGATTATTTGAACTGAAAGACAAAGGGGACACAAGCTAACAAAATCTGTGGGAATCAGCAAACGAATTTCTCAGGGGAAAATTCATAGCCTTAAATGTCTACATCAAAAGACAGAAAAATCACAAATTAACAACCTAGTGTCACATATCAAGGAACTAGAAAAGGAAGAGAAAACCAAACTCACAGCCAGCAGAAGAAAAGAAATAATTGAGGTCCAAGCAGAACTAAATGAAATGCAAAACAAAACAAAACAAAACAAAAACAGAAGATAAACAAAACAAAAAGTTGGTTCTTTGAAAAGATTAAAAAAAAAAAAATCCACAGACTGCTTGCTAGATTAACCAGAAAGAGAAGAGAAAGGACCCAAATAAGCTCAATCAGAAATGAGAAAAGAGACATGACAACTGATACCACAGAATTACAAAACATCATGCATGAATACTATGAAAATTTCTACACACATAAAGTCTTACTAGAAGATGTAGATAAAATGGACAAATTCCTGGAAACACACAACCTCTCAAGACTCAATAAGGAAGAAATAAAACTCCTGAACAGACCAATAACAAACAACAAAATAGAAGGAGTAATAAAAAATCTTTCAACCAAAAATGCCCTGGACAGCCAAATTCTATATGACCTACAAAGAAGAGCTGGTACCCATACTAGAGAAATTAATCTATAACATAGAGAAGGAGGGAATTCTCCCCAACTCATTCTATGAAGCCAGCATCATCTTGACACCAAAGCCAGAAAAGGATACACAGACACACTTTTTTTATTAAAAAGTTAAAAACAACAGATGTTGGCATGGATGCAGAGAAAAAGAAATGCTTATACACTGTTGGTGAAACTAAAAATTAGTACCAGCTCTATGGAAAACAGTATGGAGATTCCTCAAAGAACAAAAATTAGACCTATCATTTGATCCAGTAATCTCACTACTGGATATCTTTCCAAGGGAAAAAAGTCATTTTATCAAAGGGACACCTGAACTCGAATGTTTATTACAATTCACAATCACAAAGATGTGGACTAAAAACCCAAGTGCCCATTGATTCATGAGCGAGTTAACAAAATGTTGTGTGTGTATATATATGTATATACATGTATACATGCACACACACACACACACACACACACACACACACACACACACTCCATGGAATACTACTCAGCCATAAAAAGGATGAAGTCATGTCTTTTGCAGAAATTCAGGTGGAACTGGAGACCATTATCCTAAGTGAAGTGTCACAAGAATGGAAAAACAAATACCACCTGTACTTGCTATTAAACTGGAACTAACTGATGAGCACACATGTGCACAGAGGAATATAAAACAGTGGAAATCAAGCAGGGAACATAGGGGAGAAGGAGAGGGGAAAAACCTACCTACTGGGTACAATGAATAGTATTTGGGTGTGAGCACACTTACAGCCTTGACTCAAGCATTACAAAAGCAATCCATGTAACCAAAAGCATCTGTACCCCCTTAATAGTTTGAAATAATAAAAAAAGAAAAAAAAAAGCAATAAAGAGTGTGGTTAGATCCTACCTGCCTTGAATCCTTCATACCATTGAACCAAATTTGCATGAAACCAAGAAAAAAATACTGCAAATGGGTAAAAAGTACTATCACTTGACCAGAAATATTAATGGATATCTAAATATATGTTGCAGATGGAATTATATTGGTAGGCAAATAAAACTGAATATCAAAATAGAGACAGGAGGTTGTTGCAATATATGTGAATGGAATACAGTTCCGAAATAGTTACCACATGTTTACAGCAGTAGAGGCTTAAGGCAAGACTATGCAATGGAGCAGTGGATGGAGCACAAATTGCAGGAATGCTACAATGGCAGAGGTGAACAGTTGTAACAGACCATATTGTTCACAAAGGTGAAAACATGTTTTTATCTTATTCTTTAAAGAAAAAGTTTGCTATTCACATAGATGACTCAATTGATTTTTAATATATTGGCCTTGTTCCAAGAACTTTACTAAATTTACTGATTAATACTCATGATTTTTTTCCTAGATTATTTTGGATTTTCTTTGTATGCAATTATGGCATCTAGAAATGATGACAGCTTGACTGCTTTATTTTGGGGTTCCAATCTCTTTGTACTTTTATTTCTTTTTCATGTTTTACCAAGTAGTCCCTCCAGTTGAATTGAAATGGTGACAGGGAATATTCACGTCTTGCTTTTGAATTCAGGGGAAGATAATTCAGTATTTGACTTATACCTATGAAGTTAGATACAAGTGGGTTTTTTTTCTTCTTTTTTCTTCTTTTTGTAATTGGAGCATCCATCACCTCAAGCATTCATCATTTCTTTGTGTTAGAAACATTCCAATTCCACTCTTTTAGTTATTTTAAAATATACCACAACTTATTATTGACTATGGTTACTTTGTTGTGCTATCAAATATTGTCCATTCTATCTAACTATATATATGTATTTTTCTTTTTAGCGAATTCTCTTATCAGAGTATGAACTTTCTTCTGCTGCTATTTAACTGACAGTTCCAAATATACATCAATCAAGTGTACCTCCAAGACGCACTGATTTGTAAAACTACAATGTCTATAATATACAGCTTTTTTACTTAAAAGTACTGTCTAACTATGATAAAAACTTAGACACATGTAAACATATGTACAAAAGAAATACATATTAATCTAAAGTATATTCAGTGAAAAGATTTACAACAAAACATATAGTGTTTATGTCTCATATAGAACAGTATATCTTAGTGTGAAACTCATTTTTCATTTTTTACTCTTTTGAATGTAAACATAATATCCATTGTCCTTTTACTATTTTATGACTATCATTAAATACTAAGTTTAAAAGCCCATGTCACAACATTGGTATGTACTTCATGATTATGAATATAAATTAATTTCATTTGTATGTAACAAATTTCTATAGAGCTCTTATGATGTACCAGGCATTCTTATGGATCTTTACGAAATGTAACTCATGTTCATACAAAAATATTGAAATGAGACATCCCCCAAACACTCAGAATGTCATCTTGTAGGCATTGGATTATGAGAAAATTATTTTTTATTTTATACTTTTAAATTATATTAAAGTTTTTAAATTCAACTTAATTAAATTTTTAGGAAATACTAATTTACTGTTATACCTAATGTAAATAGATAATAGGAATTTTTAATTTATGCAGACATTTTATGACTTTTATTTTTTAAGAAAGAAGAGTGTGATGATTGCTTTGCATTGAACATATATTTCCAAAAGTAGAAGTTTGAAGCTGTCAGGTTTTAGGTTTGGGTTAGACTTGATTTTATTATGCTAGCATTTGTCATGAGTGTTATCTGTGTGCACAGGTACCCATTGTTTTTTAGATCTAATTAGCATAGTTGTTTAGAATCTGTAAAAAGGACAGGGATTTGAGATTTATTCCTTTATGGGGGAGTTTTCTATGTTTTACAACTATAAAATACCACTACCCATACCTCTATGGTCCTGGAAAAAAGAAAAATTTTCTCTTATTTTTCACGAATTGCATTTTTACTTGGTGGTGGTGATGGGGTGTGTGTGTGTGTGTGTGTGTGTGTGTGTGTGTAGTCATTCACACTGTACATTCTAGTCATTGATTTTCATACTGAAAGAATGAAGTTCAGGCAGCCTATACATAAGTAGCCATCACATCCAAATTGTACAATATGATTTAATGTGTTTTATGAATTAATATATCTCTCATGTTTAGGAAAAAAAGTTATCCCATTAAAAGTAGCTAAGTTGTCAGTGGTTGAGAGTTACCATGTTACAAATATATTTCTGTCCAGGTTGCTCCTGAAGCTCAGTGTGTGCCATAGAAACTGAGGAGATGTGTTGGCCACAGGAAATATCTCAAAATATTACAATGAATTCTCCCTTCATTTTGTCTGTTTAAAATTATTTATTCTGTGGCAATGCAAATATTGTTCTATCACCTGCTTAAATAGCTTTTCTTTAATCGGATTTGCCTCTGGGTTATTACCATTGTACTTTGCTTGAAATAACCCAGACTGTTTTTGGAGAAAGCAACTTCTATTGCTATTGCTGAAAAAGCTTTTCCTCTCCTCCTTGTCATGTCTTACTGTTGCACAGCATATTTTGTTTGATCTTAATTATTGCTTGAGGCAAAACAGGTGGACTCCCTTCCTTGTTTTAAACCACAGCAGATCAAGGTTTTCTGATGATGGTAAACCTGAAGCCATCATAAAGCTGAAGTTGTTGTGTGTAAACTTTTCTCATTTTGCACCTGTTGGTTTTTCATCATGGTTCATCATAGCTACTGCATGCTGTGTAGCCACATGGCCACCAAAATGACACTTACCATTACAAATAAGAGCACAGCTTGAGTTCTTCCCTGCCTTTGTAGAGGGAGAATGTTTGAGAAAAAACTGGAAATGAAAACATTTGATTTTAAGTCATTTTAAAATATTCCATATACTTTTATTCTTGTGTTTACTATTTAAGGTCATACTGTATGTACTGATTTTTAAATATATTTTGGAAGATAACTTTGATGAGTATTAGATGGAAGAGTATATGAAAAAAAGTGTGATGACCAATAGTGATTGCCATTAGGCAGTTTATTAATCTTGCCCATTGAAAAATAATTTAATAAAGCAAATGGAAACAAAGCAAAGAATGATTCAGGTGACTCAGTATGATTATATACGTTATGCATATAAATATGGACATACATGTATATACAAAATTCTACACATATTCACACATACATACATACACATATAATCTATATTTATGTTCTTTAGCAGTTAAAATATTGCTCCCACTGTTTTATGCAACTCATTATATAAAAATATGTGTAATTTTCTCTTTTCTCCGTGTAAGAGGTTACAAATAATTTTATACATTTTTGTTTTTTCTGCATTTTTTACAAAAAGCATATTTGAACTATTATAGACAAATCTATAGTTAACATTCATATTTAAAATCTTATATTTTATGTAGAACACACTTTAAACACAATAAAGTAGAAAATTATATGCACGTATGCACACATGCCCAAATTGGTAACCTGTAAACCAAACTCCAAAAGGGACAGTTCTAGGTAGTTGATAATGCATAGTTTATTTTCTTTATTCATTTTTTAGGGTTTCCCACATTTTCTGTCATGAGTATGTGTTATATAAAAAGTGGTAAATGACTTATTTAGAAAAGATAAATTTAAAGCCATATAAATTACTGTGACAAAAGAAATAATGTGAGGTTAATTCAAACTCCACTAAAACCAGTAAAAAAAAAAAAAAGAAGAAGTAAGCATTTTTGTAGGGAAATAATTGACCAGTGCATTTAGTAGTTTGAGATAACTACACAGTTGAAATGTGATTATCAAAAATATAGCCAGAAAATATGGAAGACAATTTTTAAACAATTTAGGGGAAAGACATACAAGAGTCTAAGTCATGAAATATAAGAGAAAGTGATTTAAGTATTCTGTTAAGTCTTATGAAGTGAATTATTCTTTAGCGTTTTAGATATTATCAAAGAAGAGGAACAAAGAAGTGCCAAAAATGCAAGTTATAACAGAGATCTACGTAATTTTTAATTATTAGCAAAATTTTTTTAATTTTTTTTATTTCAGCATATTATGGGGGTACAAATGTTTATGTTATATATATTGCCTTTGCCCCACCTCAGAGCTTGAAGCATGTCCATCCCCCAGATGGTGCTCACTGCACCCATCTGCCCAACACCTGATGAATTTTATTACTAGATGTGCACTTAAGTGTTGGTCAGTTAATACCAATTTCATGGTGAGTACTTGTGGTGCTTGTTTTTCCATTCTCCTGATACTTCACTTAGTAGAATGGGTTCTAGCTCTATCCAGGATAATACAAGAGGTGCTAGATGGCTGAGTAGAACTCCATGCTATACATATACCACATTTTATTAATCCACTTATGTATTGATAGGCACTTAGGTTGTTTCCACATCTTTGCAATTGTGAATTGTGCTGCTATAAACATTCTAGTGCAGATAACTTTTTTATAGAATGTCTTTTGTTCTTTTGGGTAGATGCCGAGGCAATGTGATCCATACATCTTTTGGGTAGATTTTCTTTTGGGATTGCTGGATCAAATGGTAGTTCTACTTGTAGCTATTTGAGGTATCTCCATATTACTTTCCACAGAGGTTGTACTAGTTTGCAGTCCCATCAGCAGTGTATGAGTGTTCTTATCTCTCCACATCCATACTAGCATTTGTTGTTTTGGGACTTTTTGATAAAGGCCATTCTCACTGGAGATAAGTGATATCTCATTGTGGTTTTGATTCCCATTTCCCTGATGATTAAAGATGTTGAGCATTTTTTCATATGTTTGTTGGCCATTAGTCTATCTTCTTTTGAAAAGTTTCTGTTCATGTCCTTTGCTCACTTTTTGATAGGGTTGTTTGATTTTTTCTTGAATTCTATATAGATTCTAGTTATCAGCCCTTAATTGAATGTGTAACATGCAAATATTTTCTCCCATTCTGTAGATTGTCTATTTGCTCTCGTGATAGTTTCCTTGACTATGCAGAAGGTTTTTAATTTAATCAGGTCCCATTTATTTATTTTTGTTGTTGCTGTGATTGCCTTTGGGGTCTCTTTCATAAATTCTTTGCCGCGGTGAATGTCTATAAGAGTTTTTCCGACATTTTGTTCTAGAATTCTTATAGTTTCATGCCTTAGGTTTAAGTCTGTTATCCCCCATGAGTTGATTTTTGTGAAAGGTGAAAGGTGCAAATCCTGTTTCAGTCTTCTACATCTGGCTATCTAGTTTTCCAGCACCATTTATTCAATAAGGATTCTTTTCCCCAGTGTATGTTTTTGTCTGCTTTGTCAAAGATCAGATGGCTGTATGAGGAATGGTTTATATCTGGGTTCTCAGTTCTGTTATATTGCTCTATGTCTCTGTTCTTCTGCCAGTACCATGCTGTTTTGGTTACCATAGCCTTGTAGTATAGGTTGAAGTGTGGTAAATTGATGCCTCCCAATTTGTTCTTTTTGCTTAAGATTTTTTTTGCTATACGGGGTCTTCTCTCATTTCATATAAAGCGTAGAATTATTTTTTCTAGATCTGTGAAGAATGATGTTGGTATTTTAATAGAGATTGCATTGAATCTGTAAATCACTTTGGGTAGTATAGACATTTTAACAATGTTGATTCTGCTGAGCCATGAGCACGGTATGGTTTTCCACCTGTTTACGTCCTCTGCTATTTCCTTCCTCAGTATTTCATAGTTCTCCCTGTAGAGATCTACTACAGTGGAGCAAAGTGTACTCAGACTGTGAGCTCCCTGCCTGCTGGCCCTCCCACGTGCTACTTTCCTGGTAACTCCAGGAGAGCAGAGAAAATCCCAAGGCGGAGAGACATTAATCCAGCTTCAGCACCCTGTGGGTGACTTGAGACCAGCATTCCTCTTCCTGGCCCAGTCAGGGATTGATCTCTGGGGCCCAAGGGACAGGCCTGCATACCAGGTTCTTTACACCCAGGTATGGATCACATTGCCTGGGGCCACAGAAGGGATATTTGTTAAGGAGCCTAGTGAGGTGTGTGTGCCTTCAGGGGCAGGTCAACATTCTTGAGGGGCAACCCTCCTCCCATGGTAGAGCCATGCTCCCAGCTCTGGCTGTGATCCTGGGCAGGGAACCTCTTGGCCCACATCATAGCCAGGGGAGGTCCACTGGCTTGAGGTTCTGCCTGCTGGGAGAGGCTGGGAAGAATCTGCAGAATAGGGGAGGGTGGAAATGAGTGAGGCCTGTTCCAGACTGCAGGTCTCAGACAGCCCTAACCCCACATGCAGACTCTTTGGCTGAGTGGGGCCATGTCAGCCCCTCCCTGGCAGCTTTGCGCAGAAGCAGAGAACAGACCTTTGACTCCTGCTAACAGCATTTATGGAGCTTGAGGGCAGGCTCACCCAACTCAGCTCTGTCCAGCCTCACTCTTCCACCTGCCCCCACTGAGGTGGAGAATAAGGACACACCTTGAAGTCCCAGGGCCCCACCCACCACCCAAGGCACTAGAGTGCCTCTCCAGAGGAACAAGAGCTGGTTACAGGACCCAAAAACAACTCTGCAGTCTGCTCCTCCCAGCAACCACCACCTCCTGACAGGGAGGTCATTCTGCATACCTTTTTACTGCATCTACTGACTCATCATAAAAGGTGTGGTCGAATCCCACCCACAAACACCACCTACTGGCTCAGAGACTAAATAGGGTGTGTCATTATCCAAACAAAAATCTAAAGGTAAGAAGCAACAGCTGATCCAGATGGGAAGGAATCAGCTATATTAGCAAAATTAATAAGAAGGATGATTTGTGTAAAAGAAAAGAATATATGTATTATTATATGCATATTATATATATTTTACAGATTCTTTCAGGCCCTGTGTGAAATGTATTGTATAAATTTATTTAAAATGGTTTCAGAGACAAAATAAATTGTCTTTATAGTATATAAATTTTTTATATCATGAGGCTGCTTAATAATTATCAAAATCAGTAAAATTTTGGATATCCAAACAACGAAAACTCAAAACTTAATAGTATAATGTAAATTCCAACCCAAAGGTTTCCTAAATTTATTGTAAGAATCGTTTATTTAAAATATAAGTTTGTAAACATTTGTATTCACCTTAACAAAGCAATGATTTTATGTGTGAGACCAAGTAACGGCAAAAATTAGTTAAGAGTTTTAAATATTCATATTACACAGTTTCTCATGGAATGGCTCACACCCCAGATTCTGTGTCACTAAGAGCATTTAAAAGACCAAATGCAATTAAAAATAAACTACCTGCTGTTGCAGTCAAATTGCCACCAGAATTAGAGCTTAAGCAATTTTAGCATTGCAGGTGTACAAGTATGATGCCACCTCAGAACTGTTCTTTAGATATTATCTAGTGTGAATGGAAAGCAGTAAAATTCCATAGGTAGAGATGACTGTCTTTTATCTTTAAACTTAAATTTTATTTTCCAATTATCTTTTTAGTAGCATTGTACAGAAGAGTATTGGCAATTTATGTAGCTATCTACAGTTTAACATATGCTAAAATTTCTTTTCTGTATCAAGTTCCTGCTTCCTCCTTGGATTTGCTTTTCCAATGAGGATTAGAGTAAGCTTTAAATAAGAAAATTATATTCTAAGGATATAATTAAAATCAATTTTATCTGTGACATGAGTAATTGTTATTTATTTATTTTTTAAAGTAAGGTAAATTATCATCTATATTAATTCCACTTGAAATAATTCACTTACTTTGCTTGGTCTTCCTGGAATTGATGTTTGCATTTATAAAGAATGTCCCACTATTTTTAGGTAGAAAGTAAAAAAACTATATAGTTATAAATTATATTTATTGAAGGTTATCTAATTCTTTGGGATGACTCTCCATGACTCTACTTTGGGCTCTGAGCTTTTATCTTTAGTTCACCAGTTGTCCTTCCTTTTCAGTAAAAAAATTATTGACGTTTGCAACTGAGTAATTTTCTCAGCCTGCTTTCTGCTCATGGTAGTTCAAGGGTCTAAATACCTCTTTTTTTAAAATTTCAGAATATTATATGGGTAAAAATGTTTTGGTTACATGGATTGCTTTTGTACTGCTTGAGTCAAAGTTATAAATGTGCCCATCACCTAGATAATGTACGTTACTTACAGTTGGAGGGTTAGTTTGATACCAGTTATGCCAGAATTAGAGGTTCTATCTCATATGTAGATTTTAGAAATGAAACATTTATAGTTTCTGATTAAAAAATGACAAAATTCTGAGTAAAAAATAAATAATTATTTACTGCACAAAAATTCAAAAAAACTAAGTTTAAAATTAATTTACAAAATAAATATCCCAGTGACACTTTGTTAACTTTGTAGCATTTATATTTAAAATCCTGTACACTTAACACCGCACTAAGATATTTGGACCTGTACACATACAGAGACACACACATGCACACATCCTGTTCTCCAAACAAGAAATATAGCAATATTTCATAACGGTATTAAAAGCTAACAACCTGGATATCTGGATAATAATACAAAAGAAGATGTGAAATGGATATACCTTATTTTTAAAGCTATTGGGTTTTAGGCAATAATGATGTCACTGATATCTATTTTTTCTTCCTACCTAAAAACAAAACAAAACAAAAAAATGTACATCTTTAATCTACTGTAATATGTAATGTTTGTAGTATGCCTTTCTCAGACATATCTGTTATTTTTTTAATGGATAGAAACAGGAAGTCTTTATATTCTGAGAATATATGGGCTTTAGGGTTCAGACATACCAGGATTGGAATTCCACTTTAGTTAATTGCAATGTGTATAAACTTCAGTAAATTACTTAAACATTCTGTAATTTTTTGATCTCATTTTTCTAGTGGAAGTAATTATTGATAGCACAGTATTTCTTGTTAATATTAAATGAAGTAATAGATGTGAAAAAGCCTGGCACAGTGGCTATCAAAACGTGTCACTGGCTAATTTCAGTTTTCATCTTTGTATTGGGGCAGATTATGTTATTTTATAAATCAGATTATAATTTTGCATAGGCAGATAACAATTACAAGAATGGTTTATTTCCATTTTTTATTTGGTAATAATTTATGATGGCTGCAAAGTATTTTAAGTGCATAACATCATTCCCTTCTAATATTGACCCTATGTGGTTAATAAACTTATTAAGTATCTTTAAAAGTTATCACTGCAGCTCCAGAGTTGACAAAGAAAAAAAGTAATACATGTCATATACTGTAATGCATTAGAAATCAGTGGGAAAGTTAACTTTTATTGTAGTGTAATTGTTATTAGGTTCATATACTCTATGCTGACATATACTTTCTCTGATAATATAAAATCTCATTTAGTAATACCACTGACACCTCTCTGGAGAACCTGAGGCACAAAGTTTAAGTAAGCAGAGTTCACACAGTTAATGGCTATGCTAGAATTTGTAGTTTAGATTATAATTTTACTACTTCTGTATGTGGCAAGATCTATGGGAAGGGATATTTAAAACTCTGGGATGCAAGGAGAGTCACTAACAATGTATTTGGATAGACTGATTGATGATCCGTGTTTTAGATATCTAAGGCATTTGTGTGTTCAGAAGATTAGGTGATATGATTGCTACAATTAAAGAAATTAACTCTTTCTTACTTGACATTAAAACCTATGGTAACAATCTCCTCTCAATACCAGTAGCAAAACAAATAACACTGTCTCATGCCACATCCATTTCTTATCTACTCATCAGAATTTCTTATGGGTGGTAATTAATGCTCAGGTGAGATTTATAAGTTAGTTTTGGAGTTCACTTACCCCAAGATTAGTTCAATTACACCAAAGTTTATTTTCTTTCAGTTCACGTCCTGGGAAAATGATACACCTTTTATACTATGACTAAAAATTTGTATAGAACAGCAACAAGAAAAGAAAAAAAAATTATTTCTACCAACTGCTACTTTTTGAGCCCTAGAAGAGAAAAGTGTTAATAATAAATATATGTACTGAACTTGGGAGAAAAGTGTTTTTCTGTGTCAAAGATTGAAATGTAAGTTGCAAGAATAATTCTGGTTTACTTCACATCTATAGTAACTTTTTAAGGAACAATAAATTTATTATGTCAAGGACAGCATGAGTCAATGGTTTTAGAGGATTTAATAATAACCATGAAAAATCTACACTATGATATATTGACTGTGACATATCTTGCAAAGTGTCATGTAGAACTTGCTGAATTGTATCACTGAAGGCTGCAATCCTTAGACAAGAGAAAGTTCTTTAAATGTAGGTCATTGTGTTCTTTTGTATAATCAGATAGAAATAGCCAGAAAACATTTTTATGACACTCAAACAAGGAAAATGAAAGCCATATTATTCACTCATTTTAAGATACAACCCATAATAGACACTACATAAGTGACCTTATTATCTAAATGTCAGTTAATGAAGAGTGAACTTTCAACGGTTTTAGAGGTTCTGTTGTTCCTAGTAATATACTTGATATGAAAAAGTGAGCTATTCAAAATAATGCTTTGAATTCTATTTCATCGATTCCAGAAGGTGGTGTAGTTTGAACAAATGAGGTAATAATGATACCGATAGCATGGTAGTAGTAGAAAATAATATCTAGCAATTATTGGGTGCTCTGTATGTATCTGTTGAAAACATTTAGTGTTGCCTTTAAGTGTGTCTACTAAAGATAGAGTAAGATACCGAAGAGCATTGAGGCACAAAGATTTGTTGGTGAAATGTTGGCGAGCTTTTTTTTCTGAAGAAAGTTACCAGTGCTCTGAACACCAACAAATGGCTGAGAATCTTGAGCTTTGACTCAGCAGAGAGCAATGCTATAGGACAGAGATTCCAACAGATACTTTAATGGTCTGACAGAACTAGAGTAAATATATTAGAGGTTTGCAGAGCCTCAAGCACACTGATAAATGTTCGCTCAAGTTGTTTGCTAAATTATGAAGTTGTATTAGAAAGAAACCTGAAAGCTCTAAACAGAAAGTATATGAAAATAAGAGCAGAGGTTTTTGTTTGTTCATTGTTAATATTCTTACACTGCCACCGAAGAGTCAGAGATTATAGTTCAGGACCCATCAGAAGAAGGGTTCCCATATCAAGCTCTCCATTTAAAAAATGTGGTTAGCTATACTCCAGAAACAAAGATGACACAAAGGTGGAACGGAGCCTTAACAAAAGCTTAACCTAGGCTTGATTTAGATTAGACTCGATAGAATTTGGTCATTTCCCAGCAGCAATAAAGGTGAACCCTTATTGAAAAAAGGTAATATAATATGTATCCTTACAAAATTTTAAAATACTGTATAACATGCAATAAGATAATTTACAGACATGCCAAGAAAGAGGAATATGTTACTGAAAATGAGAGAAAAAAGAATAACAAAAATGAATGTAAAAGAAATCTAGATGTAAAATGATCAGGCAAAGACTTTGAATGAATAATCATTAATATGTTCAACAAAGTAGAATAAATAAATGACAAAAGAGTTGAACATATGGGTAATTTCACTTGATATTTAAATTTTTTTAAATTATATAAAGCTTTCAGAATGAAATATAATATCTCAAGCAGAATATTGGATGCAGGAGAAAATGAGATGAGTTCACTGGAAACAGATCAACAGAGAAAATTCAAATTGAAACGCAGCCAGAAAAAAAGAAGGCGAATGGACAGGTCAACATAAGATATGTGTCGGAAGAAGAAGGTAATGGCAGAGAGAAAGTTAGGAGCTGACGAACTTATTTAGAATTTAGATTCTTGTATGGACTTAACTTAAATGTTTGGCAATTATTTACAGTGTAATGAGAAGCAACTGAAGAGTTTTCAGCTGTGGAGTGAATGACCAGATATATGTTCGGAAGGTTTCTCTGGCTGCCATGATAATAGGTGGGGATGGGCATTTGGGAGGAAACTGAAGTATTACAGGTAAGCAGTGGTGATGATTGGGATTACAGGGTAGCAAGGGAGAAGTTACTGGATACAGTTTGAAGATTGGACTTAAAGGATTGATCATTGATTTGATATAGGAGATAAGAAAAAATAGGATAAAATTATTCAAGAGTGTTATAGGAGGGAATTTCTTCATTAAAGATTTAGAGATTTAACATACTTTAATGTATAATTTAAGGGATGAGGACACATAATTTGTTTAGTTTTTGTTTTGTTTTGCTTGATTTTAAAATTATTTTATGTATTTTAATTAAAACATTTGAATATTTAAATATATTCTTTGTTTTAGATATTCTTTCCCCTTGCTTTGTGCTTAATATTTGTGCAGCTCTGGATATGTATTTGTTTCTATAATCTTTGTGTCTGCTGTCATAACTACTTTAAATTCATGGCAAGAATTATAGTGCGTCTGTGTGTGTGTGTGTGTGTGTGTGTGTGTGTGTGTGTGAGAGAGAGAGAGAGAGAGAGAGAGAGAGAGAGAGAGAAAGATAGACAGAAGGAGACAGATACCTAGTATGAATCAGGTAGTTCATGAAAATAATTCATTGAGAACATAAAAATTTAATATTTGAGTTTGAAGGTTTTTTAAATTGTACTTTATTTTTTCTGTATAAATATCTATAGTCTCTTTTCATGCACCAGCATTAAGTCAAATAATCTTAAAATACTATTTCTTATTTTACCCATAAATGTGATTGTATTAATTCCAATTAAACTGCCTACAATACTGCCTATTGACTCTTCACTAAAATGATAAAAGTCATGTATGACTTAATAAATATAAAAAATTAGGGAAACCTTGGAGAGTAGAAGAATTACTATTACTATTTCTATTTACTATTTAGTATTGATATTTGATATTACTGTTTCTATTGCTATTTACACTGTCTGGATGGAGGAATAAGAGAAAAAATAGTGAGAGAGAAGATAGTAATAAGGGGAGGAGAGAAAAGTGTTAAGAAGAGTAAATGGAAACCTTAAACAGAATGCTCAAAGAGCACATTAACCTAACAAGCATATCTGCGTGCTTGTGTATATTTTAGACAGTTCTGTAATACAGGTACGAGTGGGAGGAACAAGGACTTAGATGGGACACTGTGATAAAAGGAACACTGAAAAGGACCCTCTAACAAAACGATTTTGTTCAGGGTGCAGTTCCTGTTAGAAGTCATTGTATAAAGAGCTTTATGCTGTATCTAATGTGAGATGCAATCTATAATGAATAAATAATTTGGCCCTATTTCTAAGCTTTGATATAATGAAAGCTTTCCCACTGTCCCCATTATCTCATTAACTTGCATTAATTGATCTATTCATTATCTGCCAACTAGGGGATAATTTGGTCTAAGAAAAAGGGAGCGAGTATGTTTTATTTCAGGCCAGAGGCCAGGTAAGTGCGTTTTCTTGTGGTTCTACATTATAGAGATACCCAGGAGATGATGGCAAGGGTTTCTAGGCACCTTTATGGCCCTGCACATTTCATGGGGCTGATGGATAAAGTCACCAATAGGCAATTGCAGATAAGATGCAGAATCTCATAGGCCAATTTGACTAGCTGAGAATTTTGGCAATTGGCAGTCTTGAAAACGGGTATTGTGGAAGGCTATAGATATTGTTTTCCTAGAATTAATTTTAAAACTTCTGTATAGGTCACTCTAAACAGTTGAAAAGTTTCTGGACTGTAGCAGAAGAAAATTCTTTAGATGGTCTGAAAATTCTTTGTCTGGCCTGTAATCTAACTCACATACTTTACTGTAATTTCATGCAGTTATTTGTTCCCTTTCATATCAGGTTCTAAAAGCACTATGTCTAGATGGAACTACTTTTCTCCTCTTTATGGTTGCAAGAGAATGTGATTTTAATATTGCTCCAACTCTAGTGATAATCAGATATGTCTCAAATATGAATCTACTCTAAGAAGTTACAATTACAGCAAGAGAAAATCTTAGCTTTGAAATAACCATTTGAAAGTAACCACACAATGGTGGTGTGGTAAGTCTGCAGATCTCTAAATCAATGCCTCTGTCTAACATTAAAAAGAATTCAGCCTTGATATAACCTGCAAAACCAGGAAAATATAATGTGTGAATAAGAAAATATGCTCTTTTTTCTGTAGCAGCAAGCAGATACATTCACCATGCTGTTATAAGCCATTAATAAGTAGAGATACATTCATTAATTTAGTCTCTTAAAATTATCTGATTATATATTCGAAACATCCATCACTGAGTTTTATAAGCGTCTGGGACTATTTGGTTTCCATTTTACCTCAATGAACTTTTTTAAACTCACCTTTCTTGTTTCAATGTAGTGGGGGCTATGGAGAGAATAGTTTTCTATTTAATCAAAATTAAATTGCAGCTTGGGCTTAGCTAGAATATCCACCAGAAACCTCAGACAAATTAAATGGACTAATATTTACATTCATTCATGCTCTACCATATATAGATAAGGATATATATTGTTAAGGAAAGAAAACTACATATGTGTTATATTTTTATAGATTAAACACTGTGTGGACAAGCACCTGCCTCTATTTGCTGCCCTTAGTAAAATGCCTGATCACAGGAGACCATCAGACATGGGGAGAACAGTGCATCTACTTTCTGTCTCTTTGAATTTGCCTATTTTGAGTACTTATTTAATATAAATTGAATAATGTGTTATTTTATGTCTGGCTTCTTTCACATAGCATAATCTCCTCAAGGTTCATCTATGTTGTAGGATGTATCAGCACCTCATTCCATTATGTGGCTATATCATATTTTGTTTTTCCATTTGTTGATTCATTGGCATTTATGTTTTTTCCATTTTTAGCTACTCTAAATCATGTCACTATGAATATTCCTGTGTAAGTTTATATGCAGACATAAGTTTTTAATTCTCTGGGGATATACCTAAGAGTAGAGTTGATGAGTCATAGGCATCTCTGTGTTTAACATTTTGAGAAACTGCCAAACTTTTTCCAAAGCGGCTATATTATTTTACAATATGTAGGGTTTCAATTTCTCCACATTGTCATCAACATTCTTTATATTCTTAATAACAATCATAGTGGGGGTAAAGTGACACCTCAATGTGGTTTTAACTCACATTTAACTAATGACTAATGATGTTGAGCATCTTTTCATGTGCCTTTTGTATGTTTTTGGAGATATGTCTGCTCAGATCTTTTTTGATCATTTTTAAATTAGATTATTTGTCTTTTTGTTGTTGAGTTGTAAGATTTCTTTATATATCCTGGCTATAAGTCCCTTGTAAGAAATTTCATTTGAAAATATTGTCTTCTATTCTGTAGGCTATCTTTTCACTTTCTTAATAAAGTTTAATAGCTTTAGCTCCTACATTTAGCTCTGTGATCTAGTTGCAGTTAATTTTTTTTTTTTTTGTATTGTGTGGATTAGGAATCCAACTTCATTCCTTTGTATGTGGATATCCAGTTGTTTCAACATTATTTGTTGAAAAAAACTAATCTAACAATTTTTAAAAAGAGGTCACGTAGCCTAAGAGGGCAGCCTAAGAGATATCCTGAAATGTCTCTGGTGGAATCAGAACTAAGCCCATTATTGAGCAAAAACTGACCTTACAGGTATACTTATCCATGATCCTCATTATTAAAGAAAGAAAACTCATAATTTGAGGTTAAATAAGACAATAGATATGAAAGTAAGCTTTGCTAAGATATCTATTGAGTACAATATTACCAAATAAGACAACTCACATAAATTTGTTTTAATTATATCTGATTCTAAAGATTTTTGACTACATATTGTTTCAGAAATTCCAGAAGACCTTTATAAGCAATCACACTATGTTTTTTCTAAAACCACCTTGATGAGTGGAATGCATATTGCACAGAAGATTTTAGCATGAAAATATAAAATAAACATGATATCCATTTACCATCTGGTGTGTTGTAAATATATTGTTGTTTACCCTTTTCAGAAGCCCTAAATGAATTTTATAATTGCCTCATCATCTGCAATATGTGATACCTCCATGGCTGTTCTGGTGATGATAACACATGGCTCCTTTAACAAAACACAAAGCAAAATGCAGAGCTAGGTGAAGTCATCTAATGAAACTATGTGTGTTTGTATATAAAGAAAGATGTCTCTTGAAATAATGCTGTGCTGAGGTTCCAATGCAGCTTTAAGCAATCTAGCTAATGTCATCTGCTTCAAACGTGTAAGTGCATCACTGAGACTACAAAGCATGCTTTGCTAAAAATCAAATCAGAGACAGAGCAGAGTTTAGCAATAAAGATCATTGAGATGTGTCTCTAATGCAATCTTCTGCTATCTGTTAGCTGTAATTCTATTCTCCTTTATTTTAGAATGACTATATAAGTGCATGATAAAATGCAGACCATTGATGAGAGAGCTACATTTCCAGTATATTCTCTTTGCTTTATGATAGCTAGTATATAGACATGTAATTTCTATAATTACATATGATTAGCAAGAACTTTGTATGTAACATATTAATGCTCTAATAGACACCAATACTATTTTGGTGCTTGAAGTCACAAATATTCTCAATAAAACTTTTTGATGGATCCCTGATTCATTTGTTTCCTGATCTCATTAGAATTCCTTTTACTTGGTAAACATTTAACAAGCAGGGACATTGTATGAAATGTTCACAGGAATCTTGAGTGATCTCATGATAAGAACTTCTTCCACATTGACCATTTATTTACATGCAGCTTCTGAATAGCAAGGTGGAAATTTATGTGCTAAATTTTATATGCATGAATTTATTATTTGATCCACACAATTAGCTTGAACATATTAGGAACCTTAGGATGAAGGCATTTAGTTATAATCCAGTTTTCTCCTTTATCCCTTACTGCTTCCATTATGTTATACTGGAATTTCCTTTTCTCTCATAATAGCTTTTTTCTTTTTAAAATCTCTACTGCCACCCTTGGTTTAGGATCACATCACATCATGCCTTCTTTACAAAATCAGCATCCTAGTAGGCATTTATGGTTCCAGTTTCTCCAGTGAAGAGCAGAAGGAAAATGATCATGTCTTTAGAAAGTTCCTATTTTAAAAGAGGCTAGATGAAGGCACTTGAAGGGGAGAAATTAAACAATAGAGAGTTGACTGTTTTCCAAAGAAAACTATATGTGTGTATATATGCATGCATATATATAAAAGGACAAATCAGAAGTGGTAAGATCAATGGATTTGTACAGAGTAAACTCTGGTACATGGATCGAGAGATAATTACTAGTGTGACCTCTGAAACCGTGTCAAACTCTATTTATATATGCAGAATGTATTGTTCTATGTCTGGCTCTTTTTGCTTAACTATATGTTTGTAAGATTCATTCATATTACTGTGTGAAGTTGTAGTTTATTTATTTTAATTTTTGAATAGCATTTATTTTTAAAATTTTATTTTCTTAAACTTTCCATCAATATTATTTTAATTGGCAAATCATAATTATATGTATTTATGTAGTACAATGTGATGGCTTGATATATATACACAATGTAGAATGATTAAATCAAGCTAATTAACATATCCATCATCTCACTTACCCATCATTTTTTTAGATGAGACATTTGAAATTCACTCTCTTAGCACCTTTGAAGTATATATTATCACTAACTCTGGTCATGCATAGCATTTCATTGGACAAACATATCATATCTTACTAATCCATTCTGCTGTCCCTGGGCATTTTGGGGCTGTTTATAGTTTTTACGTAATAGTAAATATTCCTACTATAAATACTCATATTTTTGTTTTAAGCAAATGAAAATGTATATATGTATTTCTATTGGGAGTATATTTACTTTTAGTACAATGTTTATGTCATGAGGCATATTCAGTTTTATCTTTGTTATTTTTTTTTATTTTATTTTACTTTTTCAATAGCTTGGGGGTGGAGAGTCTTCCGTTGAGGACTGGAAAACCTACTAGACAAATTCTGAAAGAGCTGTAACACTATTCAGTTTTAGAAATATGGCAAACAATTTTCAAAAGTGATTGCACCAGGTTAGTTCAAACTTCAACAATGTGATAGACAACATTAGGTATTTTCTACATTTTTATATTAACCATTCTTGTGCATGTGCATTGGTATCTGTTTGACTCCATTTTGTGAGCTATAAAGGAATACCTGAATCTCTATAATCTATAGAGAAAAAAAGATTTATTTGGCTCAAGATTCTGATGGCTGGAAAAGTTAAAGTTTGGATATCTGCATCTGATAGAGTCTCAGGTTGCTTCCACTCGTGGGAGAAGGTGAGGAGGAGGCAGTGTGTGCAGAGATCACATGACATGAAGGTAATTGAGAGAAAAGGGAGAGGTCCCAGGCTCTTTTTAACAACTAGCTATCTAGGGAACTAACAGAGTGAGAACTCACTCACCCCAGAGGGAGGGCAGTAATCTATTCATGAAGAATTTGCCTCCATGACTCAAATATCTCCCATTAGGCCCCACTTCCAACATTGGGGATCAAATTTCATCATGATGTTTGAGGAGACAAATACCCAAACCGTAGCAGTGTCTCATAGTGTATTGATATTTCACTGTGACTTTAATTTTCATTCCCCTTATGAATATTGTGTTTGACTATGGATTTTTTTCTTTTTTCTTTCTTTCTTTTTTTAATTTTTAATTTTTTTTTGTTTCAGCATATTAAAGGGGTACAAATGTTTAGGTTACATATATTGCCTTTGCCCCACCCAAGTCAGAGCTTCAAGCATGTCCATCCCCCAGATGGTGCGTACTGCACCCATTAGGTGTGACTATACCCATCCCCTCCTCCCCTCCCACCTGCCTGACACCCAGTGAATGTTATTACTATATGTGCACTTAAGTGTTGGTCAGTTAAGTCAGTTGATACCAGTTTGATGGTGACTACATATGGTGCTTGTTTTTCCATTCTTGAGATACTTCACTTAGTAGAATGGGTTCCTGCTCTATCCAGGATAATACAAAAGGTGCTAGATCACCATTCTTTTTTGTGGCTGAGTAGTACCTCTATGGTATACATATATTACATTTTATTTATCCACTCATGTATTGATGGGCACTTGGGTTGTTTCCACATTCCTGTAACTGTGAATTTGCTGCTATAAGCATTCTAGTGCAGATGTCTTTTTTATAGAATGTCTTTTTTCCTTAGGGTAGATGCCTAGTAGTGGGATTGTTGCATCAAATGGTAGTTCTATTTTTAGCTCTTTGAAGCATCTCCATATTACTTTCCACAGAGGTTGCACTAGTTTGCAGTACCACCAGCAGTGTATGAGTGTTCCTATCTCTCCGCATCCATGCCAACATGTATTGTTTTGGGACTTTTTGATAAAGGCCATTCTCACTGGAGATAAGTGATATCTAATTGTGGTTTTGATTTGCATTTCCCTGATGATTAGAGATGTTGAACATTTGTTCATGTGTTTGTCAGCCATAGCCTGTCTTCCTTTGAAAAGTTTCTGTTCCTGTCTGTTGGGCACTTTTTGACAGAGTTGTTTGATTTTTTTTTTTGCTGATTTTCCTGAGTTCTTTATAGATTGTAGTTATCAGCCCTTTATCAGATGTGTAGCACATGAATATTTTCTCCCATTCTGTATAGGTTGTCTGCTCTTGTGATCGTTTTCTTGGCTGTGCAGAAGCTTTTTTATTTGATCAAGTCCCATTATTTATTTTTGTTGTTGCTGTGATTGCCTTTAAGGTCTTCTTCATAAATTCTTTCCCTACGCCAATGTCTGTAAGAGTTTTTACAACTGCTATCCTGGTGCAGAACTGGGCTAAGAACATACTAGCTAACCACACAGATCCTATGACACAGTCTAGCCCTGTATATTCCAGGTATTTGATCCTGGGCAAGGTCCTGGTATGTTCGATACCTCTGCAGAACGAGTAATGGGAGATATTTTCTGGCACATGGAAAAAATTATCAGCTGATATTAACCATTTCTATATTGCTGGTCTACTGGAATGTTTATGATGTTTTAATGAGCATTTTTGTAGCTAAATTTATGTACATATTTGTGATTTTTTTCTCATAAAGGACAAATTTATAAACGTGAAACTGCAGTTCATAAGAAATACACACTTTTAAGGTACTTCACAATCCTTGACATATCAGGATATGCCAATTCGCATTACCCAAGTCTATGGAGACTGAGGTGAATACTAGAACAGCTTCCAAGGAAAGTTCTCCTTTGGCCTGTGAGGAGAGCGTCTGCATCTGCTTTCTCTTTTTGAGCCCAAGACCACCTAGAATAATGGATTACACACTGTCAAGGTTGACCTGTTAATTGGGAAATTTCTTTAGTGGGAAGAAGTATAAAAAGTTTTCTGTAAAAAGTTTCCTCCTTGAAAGTTTCATCCCTGAAGTGGAAGGATGAAGACAAAACTCTGTCAGCCAGACTGACAACTTGAGAGAAAAAATAATGGGAAAGAAACTGCAGATGAGTAGTTATGTTGAAAGAGCATTATCTCCTTAAAACAAACTCTTAATTCCCTGGGATTTACTTTTAATCAGTCATAAATAAGAAACCATTTTATGCTTTTCAGATAGTTTGTGGTAGGACAGTAACAAAAAAATAAGTCAATTATAACTCGAATAACAGAATCATGCTGATAATGCATTAGAGCCCCTTATGTTGTGTTAGACACAGATTTGGGGATGAATGAATACACATTGATGTAGTCGGCAGGTCCTCATGGTGCCCACATAATCACGTTAGCCAGAAGCACAATTATAAATGTAGGAAACCTGTCTGTTGTGTTCCAGAGCACGTTCTGATTGCCTCCTTTGTCACTGGGGGCCCGTTTCCTGCTCAGATCTGTAGTGGCCTCCCACTCTCCTTTCTACCCATCCTTTCTGTCATACGTTCAGACAAACAATAAATATGTTACTCTTTCTTCAGTATGTTTTTAATACCATTTGTGCCTGGCTTCTCACAGTAAAACGGAGACTTTATCCCCCACAGGAGTAGCAAGGACAGGGAAATTACACTGATTTACCCTGGCACAGACATGGAGAGGGTGCAGTATTTGTAGAGAATTCAAAAAGTGTAAAACAAACTGAAAGTTGATCTGCTTTTTATTAGAACCATGTGTAAGCAATTGTAAACAGTATTAGTGATAAAATACCCTTCTTCTGAAAGAAATATTTTGTGCGTCTAAGTTTTAAGTTGTTTTGGTTACTATGGAGTTTTAAAAATAATATGTTTAAACTTCAATGCATTACATTTTTATTACAAATGCTTTAATATAAATATTATATTCTACATGGAGTTTAACTCAGAAAATTCCCACTTGTTGTTCTCAGACACATGTAGAATCAGTGACACATACATGTTAATTTTAAGAGCACATTATTGGTGTGGAATATTT
Organism: Propithecus coquereli; assembly: GCF_000956105.1. NCBI lineage: Eukaryota > Metazoa > Chordata > Mammalia > Primates > Indriidae > Propithecus > Propithecus coquereli. The sequence goes on from NW_012135414.1 coordinate 6,051,470, forward strand.
CTAACTTGCTTTCAGCACTCTTCTGTTAATGCGTTTAAAAAGACTCAAACAAAGAGCACAGAGCTTCAGTTGGTTGCTTCAGTTCTGTTATTCTATGTGACCACATGAAGTTTGCATTTGTGTTTACAATTTATGATAGTCAATTGTAAAGTGACTGGTTGAATTTGTTTGTAATAGTTGAATTTAACATCACTGTAATAAAGTGTCTGACACTACTTTTCATGTTTAACTACTGACAACTTTTATACCCCAACTCCCCTCTTGCCCTTCTGACTCATATTTGGACAAGTTGATAAGAAAGTTGGAGCACTCTCTTCTTTGGCACCTGCTGGAAGTTCAAATTACATAAACCCCTGCCTATGTATGTGAACGGTACTTAGTTCCACTCCTTAATCACCATAAAATTCCCAGCCAGTATCCATTCCCTGCTATCTCAAGACATTTTAGACAAGCTTGGTAAGACTGCTCTGCTCTCCCAAGAAAACTTAATTATGTGAGTAATAAACTTTCTCATACGCTTTCGGAGTGTATATAGCCTCATCAGTCTTGATATTCAAAGCAAATATTTAGTGATGGTTTATA
>NW_012135414.1:6054555-6063320 GCF_000956105.1 Propithecus coquereli
TAATGGTTATTCTGAATTCTTTGTAAGGCAATTCATATGCCTTCATCTACTTAGGTTCAGCTTCTGGAGATTTATTTTGTTACTCTGTTTGGGTCATATTTCCCTGTTTCTTCATGTGTCATAACTTTGTGTTGAGATTTATGCTTTTGAAAAAATAGTCACCTCTCCCAGACTCTGTGGATTGTCTTCATACAAGAAAAGACTTTCAGCAATCACCTGAACAGTGATCCTAGGGACCTCTCAAATCTTTTTCTGAAGATATATCTTCCTTGAACTTGTGCAAATAAATTCCCAATTAGAGGGATTTACCTAGTTTCTTTTCTCAGGTCACACTATTTTGCTCTCTCTGGTATCTGTTTGTGGTGTACTGCATGTTCTCTGGAGCTGCCAAATACCACCCAGATCTAATTTATTCTCAGTATCCCCCAGACTTATAGAGTATGTCAAGTCAGCAAATACAGATACCAGTCCCTCAAGCAGTCCCTAAATAGCCAGAACATTGAACATATGTTCCATTCTTCATTTTCTCTCCCTGAGGAAGAGGCTGCTAAGTTGTATTGGCTCCATCTGTAACACTAAGTGTCCTGTGAAGCAGCTGCAAGCTACCCAGTTCACTTTTGTTTCCAGTGGTCCTCAAGCATCCACAGTACACAATATATCCTCAGCACTCTAAGACTACTGAGACAGAAACCAGTCCCTCAGACAACCTTCTCATGTAAGCATTTAAGGCTATGAAATTCCCTCTTAAAACTGATTTTTCTGTGTCCCACAGATTTTTGGATGCTTGTGTTATGATTGTCATGCAGTTTGAAAAATTTTTTGATTTCCATCTTAATTTTGTCATTGACTGATCATTCAGCAACAGGTTAATTTCCATGACTTTGTGTAATTTGAGAGTTCCTCTTGGAGTTGATTTCTAGTTTTATTCCACCATGATCTGAGAAGATACTTGGAATGATTTTGATTTTTCTGAATTTGCTAAGACTTGTTTTGTGGGTTAACATATGGTCTGTCTTGGAAAGTGTTCCATGTGCTGATGGGAAGAATGTATATTCTGTAGTTTTTAGGTAGAATGTTCTGTAGATGTCTGTTAAGTCCATTTGTTCTAGTGTCCTGTTTAAGTCTAGTGTTTATTTGTTGATCTCCCGTGTCAATAGTCTGTCTGTCCAGTTCTGTCAGTGAAGTGTTGAGGTCCCCAGCAATTATGATGTTGCTGTTTATTTCTTTGCTTAGATCTAGTAGTATTTGATTTATGAATCTAGGATTTCCTGTGTTAGGTGCATATGTGTTTATGATTGTCATATCTTCTTGCTGAATTATTTTATCATTATATAATGTCCATCTTTATTTTTAACCATTGTTAACTTAAAGTCTGTTTTATCTGATATGAGAATAGCTACTCCTGCTCACTTTCGGTTTCCATTTGCATGGAATTTTTTTCCATCCATTTACCTCAAGATTAGACTATAAGAATCCTTGTGAATTAAGATGGGTTTCTTGGAGACAGTACATTTTGGGGGTGTGTTTTTTTCACATCTTTTAAATGGCACGTTAATACTGTTTATGGTCAATGTTAGTATTGGTATCTGAGATAATGTTCTGTTCATTATGATGAATAAGAACTAGTCACTTTGTTTTCTCCTTTGTGCTACTGTTTTATAAGCCTTTTGGGTTTTACCTTTTGGGTGTTTTTATACTGGTGGATATTGATTGCTCTGTTCCATGTTAAGCATTTCCTGTAGGGCAGGTCTAGTGGTGAGAAATTCCCTTAGTGTTTGCTTGTCTGAGAGAGATTTATTTCTCCTGCAGTTATGAAACTTAGTTTTGCAGGATACAGAATTCTTGGCTGGCATTTATTCTGTTTAAGAACAATACAAATGGAACTCCATTCCCTTCTAGCTTGGAAGGTCTCTGTTGAGACAGACTAGCAGGTCACTGCTCACATGCAGGGTGGAACAAAACCTTGGCACAGAATGAGCCACAGGGCATCTGTGCAGGATGGAGCAGGATTGTAGGGTGTGACACTCACACGTGGGGGTCAGCTATGGAGCAGGCCATGTAGCAGGGGCAGGGCATATGTAGGGCATGGCACCCAGGGTGCCTGTGCAGGACAGTGTGGGTCCATGGTATGCAGTCCACCCAGATCCAAAGGCAGCAGCTGCACCGGATTTTGTCCCACTCAGGGTGAAGGCAGTGGGGTTCCAGCTGCCTCATCAGTGGTCAGTGGGCACTGAGGACTATGGACACATGCTCTGCCTGGGTCCTGTTGTAAGTGCCATTGAGCAGAATCACCCAGGCCATAGGAATGGGCACTGGGCCTGTGGTCTCTTGTTCTGCCCAGGGCCCCTGGCAGTGCTGGCAGTGGGGGTGCATGTCACCTGCCCACAGGGAACAATATAAGCACTGGGATTCCCTGCTCCCTTTCTGCCCAGCATGGACAAGGGGAGGCAGAAGTCACAGATCTGACCCCTGGGCAAAAGTAGAGTTCCCGGGTTGGGGTATTACAATAGCACCAGCTGGAGTGCCCAGGGCTCTCAAGCCAGTTGTCCCTTTTTTCTGGAGCAACGCAGCTGCACATCCTACAGTCAGGTCTCTGTATTAGTTCAGAGGCCTGTTGTTGTGGAGGGGCCCTCCCACCACTCCTGTTACAGCATCCACAGAGGAAATGTGGAGCCTGGGATTCTTTTTTCTGACCCTCTCCCACATTGAATGCCTTCCCTAATTATCTACAGTCCTGCCAAGCAGGTCATCCCCCTTCTATCTTCTTCACTTTGCCCCTGTCTCCTCTCTGTGGATTTCCAGTGCTCTCACTCACTCAGATGATTGATCCAAAGGTGGATTATCTATTCACCACTTTTGATCCTCTCCACAAGATTGGCATTGTGCAAGCTGTTTCTTTTCTTTTCTTTTTTTTTTTTTTTTTTTTTGAGACAGAGTCTCACTCTCTTGCCCAGGCTACAGTGCTGTGGTGTCAGCCAGGCTCACAGCAACCTCAAACTCCTGGGCTCAAGTGATCCTCCTGCCTCAGCCTCCCAGGTAGCTGGGACTACAGGCATGCACCACCATGCCAGGCTAATTTTTTCTATATATTTTTAGTTGTTCAGCTAATTTCTTTTTATTTTTTTAGTAGAGATGGGCTCTTGCTCTTGCTTAGGCTGGTCTTGAACTCCTGAGCTCAAACAATCTACCTGCCTCGGCCTTCCAGAGGTGCAAGCTGATTCTAGTTCGCTCTTGGTCCCTCTCCCCTTGAAAAAATGTTTTTCTTAAATTTTACTTTTTTGTTTAAGAGTTCTATTTTCAGAACTGCTGAATGAAAAATATTTAACTATTCATTGTAGTTAAATAAAAGATAATCTCTTCCCCTAAATAATATTCTGATGTGATAATATATAGGTTTTACTTACCTTCACACTGTTTAGAATATTTTTGTAAAACTAAGAAAATCAGTTAGAAAAATATAGTTTAACATGAGGTAAAGAGTCAAATCAATATTTCATTTTAAATTCAGTAATGAGGAAAATGCTGTGCCCCTTTACACAGTGACTTCTTCAAACATGTCATCTTCTGGAAGGTCAAAGCAAAACTAGTTCTAAAAACTCTTGATCTGATACATGCTTATGAAGAAGAAAAGATGACAGTCCCCAACAGTCGCAGCAATACTTAATTTATTTAAGAGAGAAAGATAAGTGACAGGTAGAGAGAATTGCTGTCAGGACTTGGAGACCTTGAGATAAAAGTGAAACTCTTTTTGATATAACCAAAGGTCAGATCCTTAGTACTTTTAAGAAGGCCTCCTCGATGGTATTCTTTTTCTTGGTCTTAAAATGTATTTGGTGAAGTCTGGAATTTCCCCTTAGGTTTAATGTTATCAGGACTTTAAGCAGGTGAGGCAAAAAGGCAAAGTCAACAGTTAGGCTCAAATTGTGGATTATTTAAAGTGAATTAAATATCTTTTGTTTTTATTTTTTATTTCTCATCTTCAACATTGCAAAATTTCTACAATCTTTGGAGAAATAATACAGATTTGGATAATCGATTGTAAAATTATTATAGCTTATTAATCATGGCTTTCATATTTTAGTGGAATGCAGTAATCTTTCAAATTATCTCAAAAAGAATTACACATTGTGATGCATAGGACGAAGGATAAATACAGGATGTTGGAGGCAACAGAGTGTCAATAGATATGTTATTGGTATCAGGGAAATTGTTTATAAGGAAATGGACCTCAACTAAGAAGGAAAATAAAACTGGAATATAGGTAAGGGGAAACAAGAATGTTTCAGGAGCTGGCTTGACACACTCTTGCACACCATGAGAAGAAGGATTTTAGTTTTTGTCCAGTGTGAAACCATTGTAGGATTTTAAGAACCACATTGACATTTTGGTCATGTTTTTCTAACATTTTTATGCAAAAAAAAAAATTGAATAGTTACAGTCTCCTTTGGAATTAAGGAACTTTATAAAGAAAAATAATGTTTGAAGTGAAATTAATGTTTTAATGTTTTCTAATTAATTTACCTCTATTTTTTTCAAATGTTTATTTTCCAGATATGTCCAATACTTCCCATTAAATTCAAACATCTGTAAGGAATAGTAAAAAAAAGGAAAACTAGAAGTACAGAATCAATTTCATGACAGAAAATAAACATTGAAGGAAGTAGGAAAGTATGGCAGATCCACAGGAGTAACAATCCTGAGATACTAATTACTCAGATAAAATAGACAGTTTTAAGAGCCTTAATTTTTGCCCATATGATATTGTCATTCATATTACTATTGTCTTTCTATTTTTATATTATATTTTAATTATACTATAATTTTTATAGTGTATATTACAGTTGTACACAGTTTGATGATTCACTTCTAATTAAAGACCATTACTACAATAAAATACTAACAGTTTTGTCATTAGGAAGAATTGTGATAGCAGACAAAATTGATTAGGCTTTAATAAAATCACTTACATTTAAGTATATCTGTACTTTGTCACTATATTCCCATTCTATAATATAGATAATAACATGAACATCCATAAGAGAATTCCATGTTTAGAGAACTTGAAAAGCCTCTCACCTATCTTACACCTTTTGCTTTTATTTGCTTTTTCCCATAAATGTTCTGCTCTACTACCAGGTTCACTGCCAGTTATAGGGATAGATTCCCATAGACCAGCCATAGTTTTTCAAACAGTACATTAGTAGTTACAAATACATGCCTGAAAGATTATTAAATGACACTGGGTATGTAGTTGTAAATTTAAGAATGTATATTATATTTTTAATTATTACAGTTATATAATAGTTTTATATATTTGTAGGGTACATGTAATGTTTTGATAAAGGCATATGATATTTAATAATCAAATCAGGATCACTTTGAGTATTTATTATTTCTTTGTGTTAAGAACATTCCAATTCCATGCTTTTAGTTATTTTAAAGTGTACCATAACTTATTGTTGACTATAGTCACCCTGTTGTGCTGTCAAATACTACATCTTACTCCCTCTATCTAAGCATATTTTTCACCCATTAACCATCCCTACTCTATCCCTCCCTCCTCACTACCCTTTCCAGCCACTCGTAACTATCATTCTACTCTCTATCTCCATGAAGGCAATTATTTTAATTTTTAGCTCCCACATATGAGTGAGAAGTTACAAAATTTGTCTTTCTGTGCTCTGCTTATTTCACTTTACATAATGTGCTCCAGTTGTCTCCATGGTGTTGCAAATGACAGGATTTCATTCTTTTTTATGGTAAAATAATATTCCATTGTGTATATGTATCACATTTTCCTTATCCATTCATTCATCGTTGGGTACTTAGGTTGATTCTAAATTTTGGCTGTTGTGAATAGTGCTGCAGTAAACATAGGAGTGTAAATATCTCTGTGATATACCAATTTCCTTTCTTTTAGATATATACCTAGCAGTGAGATTACTGGATCATGTGATAGTTACATTTTTAGTTTTTTGAGGAACCTCCATACTATTCTCCATAGTGGCTGTACTAATTTATATTCCCACCAACATCATTTGAGTGTTCTATTTCTCCACATCCTCACCAGCATTTGTTATTACCTGTCTTTCTGATAAAAGCCATTTTAACTGGGGTGAGATGATACCTCATTGTAGTTTTTATTTGTATTTCTCTGATGATTAATGATGTTGAGCATTCAGCATATTTTTATATATCTGTTGGCCATTTGTACACCTTTTGAGAAATATCTATTCAGATCTTTTGCCCATTTTTTAATCAGATTACTTGATTTTTGCTATTGAGTTGTTTCTTATATATTATAGTTATGAATCCTCTGTTAGATAGATAGTTTGCAAATAGTTTTTCCCATTCTATGGGCTATCTCTTAACTTTGTTGATTGTGTTCTCATTTTAATGTTGTCTTTTAGGAGGGCTGTTTGAGTGAGCCTATAAGCTAAATTACCCAGAATAAATCTACCTTAATAAATGTTCTGTTTATCATAGCTTAAACTTTCACTTTGGATTATATATTTCTTTTGGTTCTACTTTATTTATCTATCAAGCTCATTATGTGGTTTAACTCCCTTGCCTTCTCTTATTCTCCTACACACTCTCATCATTGACTGTATTTTCTGTCTTTGTGTGTGAATAAGTCTCCTACACTTAACCAGCTTGAGTGGGCAAAATTTGCATTACAAGTTATGAAGCTGTTGCTTTAATTCCTTGCACATCCCCAACTAGACTTGGTCATATAACTACTTCTGCCATTAAGTAAATGTGTGACTTTGAGAACCCACATAACCATTCTAAACATCTTTACAGACATTAAAAATCAATCTAGAAAATCACAAATTTTCTTTAAAGCATTAGTATCATAATATTAAAGAGTTAATGCTTCTGATTTTTAAAATTTGAGCACATCTGAATTTGTATAATTCCTGTAAACTGATTTTACATCCTGATTTTGGCTTGCCATGTCATTATAAGAGCTAATATGTCTTAAAATATATTTTATTGAATGCTAGTCTTTGAAAATGAGATGCCAAAATAAAATAAGTTTGAAAAACTCTGCTCCCTTTCTTCATGTTAGGTTACTCTCAATAAACATTAGCATATTAAATTGTTATAGATATTATGTAGTAAAATACTTAATATTTAACCCAGCTTTAAAAACCATAGTCTTTGACTACAGACAAATGTTGTTCATTTTGGAAAAGAAAAAAAAAAAAAAACCAAAAAACTGTTTCCTAGACTTCTATCTCTTGTGTCTTTACTGGACCTCCCTTCCAGTATGCTCAGGGTTCTCCAAGGTCACATTGTTCCATGGGTTGACAGAATTTAGAAATGGTTGATTTTTAAAATATATACATATGTGTCTATTTTATGCCAATGATCATACTTTATTTTTAGGTCATTGGTATGACATGGGAAGGTCCTACCACATAACCATGGGAAATCAAACATTTAACACTCCTTAAATTTCTATGCACTTGCATAATATATACCTAGCTAATTCTGGAATATTACACACCACATATGATCTCCCATTTATATTATATGCCACAAAAGGAAAGTCATGAAAATATGTAGTCTTTATAAGATATTATCTTGATTGCGTGTGTTTCATAAAAAGGTATAGAGTGTCATTTTTGAAATATGTGTGATGTACTTAGTTTGTTATGTACAAAACAAAAAATTATAAAAGGAGCAAGAGGGAGTTACATCTATGAGACAAATTTGACTTCTTTAAAACATTGACATGAGAGTAAATCTGTTCTGAAACATTATCAGAATAATTATTATCTTTTTATATTTTTCTTCTGACTTAATAGGGAAAAAATGGCTCAAAAATCAATAAACAACTAGGCCAGCAATCTAGGTGTTTATTGATTCAGAAACTGTTTACCTCTTTGCATAATTCTACTACCCAGACAATTATTGCCTAAATATATTCAAAATCAAATCTAAGATCCCACAGAGAGAATTACTGATTTTTATGAAAAAAAGGAACATGTGCAGCAGGGCATGACAATTAGATGCATTTCTAGGCAACTCATAGGGCATGACCATTCTGTATAGAGAACTATACAAAGCATTCATGTAAATTTTTTAAAATCTGTGACCAGTCACCCATAAAAGATAATTACATATGTCTGAATATGAGGTGACCTTATTATCCTTTCAGTCATGGCTTTGAAGTGAATCATAATTATAATTGAGTTTACTGAACAGAAAGATGAATATAAACAAACAGGAGGGATTTTTTTTTTTTTACAGTATTTAGGAGAGGCATATAAAGATTGAACATAAGATGAGAATTAAATTTGCCCAATTATATAAAGGCTCAAAGTAAGATGTTCTTAAAGACAGTAATGATGTTTAGCCAACTCATCTTTGGAAATAATGCTCATGGAGAGATACATGTACTCTAAGGGAACAAAAGAAAGTTCTCTTGATGGGCTAAAGTGGTCCTGTAACTATTCTCAGACAAATGTGTTTAATACAGTAGAAATGTCCACAAGGCCTGGAGCAGAGAAACATTGAGGATAGGGAAACTGTCTAGTGTGCTATTAGAGACCATACCACCTCTTACTACTGTCATGATAAGGAAATCTGTTTATGTAGTCTTTTATTGATTTGTACCGAATGTTATCCCATTAATTGTATACCATCCATAGTCTTGAACAATGTGTTCAGTGATCCATTTGGGCCAGGGAAACCTAATTTCCTGACTCACCTCCACATTTTTTTATTAAATAGGCTTTAATATTGAATCATATTAT
>NW_012135414.1:6066440-6068760 GCF_000956105.1 Propithecus coquereli
TCATATAGCCATCCAATCTTTGACAAAGCAGATAAAAACATATACTGGGGAAAATAATTCTTATTCAATAAATGGTAACGGGAAAATTGGATAGCCACATGTAGAAGACTAAAACAGGATCTGCACTTTTCACCTCTCACAAAAATCAACTCATGGTGGATAACAGACTTAAACCTAAGGCATGAAAGTATAAGAATTCTAGAAGAAAATGTTGGAAAAACTCTTATAGACATTGTCCTAGCCATTATCTATTTAAATGTTGCTTCTAGTGCATTCTGTAATATCATCATTTTTAGTACTCAAATTATACATATGTTAGAGATTATTTACACTGACATATTTCCTACATTATATTCTGTAATTCTCACTATTTTTGTACTTTAATACTTCAATTATTTTTTTATTTAACTGTCTTTGAATTCAATCATGAATCTTGTTTTCTGATTCATTCAACCTGCAATTACAATTATCAAATGAGTCCTAAATTTTATTTTGGAATTTGAATCTTAAAGATATAAATTTGTGTTGAAATTATCTATTTTGACAATAATTACTTTGTTAGTTTTAATATATTGAATATATTTATTTTAAATTTTTTTATTACCTACCTCCAATATCTGTGTAATTTCTGATTTGGCTTCAGTTGCCCATTTAGCTCTTAATTATTTATCATTTTTTCACTTCAATCTTTTCCTGTCTAGAAATTTTGAGTATGTGTTGATCATTGTGTAATATACCATATAGGCTCTGGAGTGATTTGTTCTGATAATCAAATAAATTGCTTGCATGTCACCTTGGTTTGTGGAGGTTTACTTTTAGGAGGGGTTAGAACAAGTGTATTTCTTACTGCTAGTTACTGCTAGTATGGTGCCTCTATAAAAATAATATGACCTTTATTGAACCTAAACTGAATGCCTGAGATATCATTAAAGTATCCATTCTGGACTGAGTTCCCATATCTCTCCAACATTGTACAACATTCAGAGTCTTCACTAAGCATTCTGGCTTTTAGTATATGGCTCTCAGTCAAACCATGCAGAAGCATGAAACTAGGCCCTTATCCCTCACAATATACAAAAATAAACTGAAAATGGATTAAATATTTAGATCTAAGACCTGAACCTATGAAAATACTGAAAGAAAATATTGGGAAACACTCCAGGACATTGGTCTAGGCAAAGATTTCTTGAGTAATGACTTAAAAGGATAGGCAACCAATGCAAAATTGGACAAATGGGATTACATCAAGCTAAAGCACAACAAAGGAAACAATCAACAAAGTGAAGAGACTACCCACATAGAGGGAGAAAATGTTTGCATAGTACCCATCTGACAATGGATTAATAATTAGAATATAGAAGGAGCTCAAACAATTCAATAGGAAAAAATCAAATAATCTGATATAAAAATGGGCAAAAGATCTGAATAGACATTTCTTAAAAGAAGACACATAAATGGATAGCAGGTATATTACAGAATGCTTAAGGTCACTAATCATTAGAGAAATGTCAATCAAAATTACCATGAGGTATTATCTCATCCCAGTTCAAATGTCTTTTTTAGAAAAGATAGGTATTAATAAATGCTGGTGAGGATGTGGACAATGTGGACAAAGGGGGACCCTCCTACACCGTTGGGAATGTATATTAATGCAACTACTATGAGGAACAGTAAGGAGGTTCCTCAAAAAACTAAAAATAGAACTACCATATAACCCAGTAATTCCACTGCTAGATATATATTCAAAAGAAAGGAAATCAATACATCGAAAAGATGACTACACTCTCATGTTTATTACAGCATTATTCACAATAACCAAAATTTGGAATCAACCTGAATGTCCATCAATGAATGAATGGATAAAGAAAATGTGGTAATATACACAATGGAATATTATTCAGCTACAAAAAAGAATAAAATGCTGTCATTTGGAGCAACATGGATGTAACTAGAGGTCAGTATGTTAAGTAAAATAAGGCAAGCACAGAAAGAAAAAATGTGCATGTTCTCACTCATATGTGGGAGATAAATATTAAAACAAATAATTGCTCTCATGAAGACAGTGAACAGAATGATGGTTACCAGAGGCTGGAAAGGGTAGCGGGGAGAGGATATAAAGTAGGGATGATTAAAGTAGGGTGCAAAAATATAGTTAGAGAGTTAGATAGAATGAACAATACTTGATAATGCAACAATGTGACAACAGTCAACATTAAGTTATGGTACATTTTAAAATAACTAAGGACATGGAATTGGAATGTTCTTAACACAAAGAAATGATAAATGGTGATGGATACCCCAATAACCCTGATTTGATTAT
>NW_012135414.1:6071498-6088095 GCF_000956105.1 Propithecus coquereli
TTACTACAGCCTTATAATAAATTTTGAAGTCTGGTGAACCTGAGAGTGACAGGGATTCCGGAAGGTGAAGAAGAAAACACTTAAGTTCTGGATAAACTATTTGAAGAATTAATAGAGGAGAATTTAGCATGTATTTTTAAATACCCGCACTTTTGTCAATGTACCATTACTGCTAAATTGAATTATATTTTATTTGGGATAATATGAAGAAAGGTAAAACTGAAAGACTGAAGGAAAGACTTGCTTGATAGACAAATATAATAAAGATGTGAAACATTTCTTTTAAAATCAATTTATAAAATATATTTACCAATTCTGTGTTGAAAAGAATTTCCTTTGGGCAGTTAGAATTACATTATCAGCTAGCTGTAGAATAAACATGCAATTGAAATTATTGTGAAAATTTACTCTACAATTATGCTAAAGAAATTTAACCAGCCCATGTGCATTTTCTTTCTAAACATATAATTTAATAATTTTATAAATTATAGCATGTCACCATAAAATAATTGAAATGCATTATCTGAATAACATGAGTGAATAAAATTTGAAATGAAGTAAAAATTAGGGAACAGACATAAATTCCTTTTCAGACACACTCAGATGTTGAAATGATTTATTTTCCTCATCTTTCCTGACTGTATTTATGTTCTCTGGTCAAATTTTTCTGTTTAATTATGAAAATCATTTCAGATATTACTGTAGAATGTATGACCAAAAAAAGAAGCTATAACTAAATGTTATTTGATCACAGAAACAATTTTTGCTTAATAGAATTAAACTTGTATACTTTCCCATACAGAATTATTTTTTTTAAAGGAGGAATAATGTAAATTGTACAACCCGGGATTTTTAAAATAAATTTTTAGTAGACTCTAAATAGTAACTTTAAGGGGGGGGAAATGGCCGAGTTAAGGTAGCCTCCCGGATCCCTGCTTCCAGAGAAAGAGACGTAGATCTCGGTCTGCTACACACGGTAGGATCGCTCTCCCACAAAAACAGCGAGGTGAATCGGTGGAGATTCAGTGGGGGACACACAAATCAGGAAAAAGAATAAGGTGAACGGGAGATAGGAACGCAAAACCTGGAAAGCGCGGGGCAGACAATAGAGAGTGGAGCGTGAGATGGCTGCGCCTGCCTGGCCAGTAAGTGCACTGGGATAAGTCCCTCATGAGACAGTGTAGCTTCCCCACTGACTTACAAGCCCACCGAGAGTCAGGGGCTTGTGTGAAGTGGATGTAGAATTGGGTCAGGAAACGTGGGGCTCAGCAGAGAGGGGACACGAGCTGGAAGCAACTTGAACTCCCCGGAGCTCCGTGTCAGGATTGCACTGGACAGGGGAGGAGCTGGTCTGGGCTACCTCTAGAGGCAGTTAGGAGTCAGGAAGCTGGTCTCTGGCACCCAGCGGGTCCTGAACGGGGAGGTGATTACTGAGTAGAGGACTCTAACCTGGAAACTGCCGCTGGCGATTGGGACTGCTCAGGGTGGGCCAGTAGAAGCGAGAGCTATTGCTGGACTGGCATGAGATTGGGGGAGGGAGACATAAAGGAGATGGTGGAGCACCCTGGTGACTCAACTGACTCCCTGATCAGGTACCTCCCAGCCCCTGAGCGGCTCCCTCTGGAGCCAGCGCCTTGGGGGTGGGCTAACGCCAGCTCAGGGCCCACAGCAGGTCGCAGGTGCTGAACGGCTCCCTTCCCCCAGCCTGGGAGCTCTCGCAATGAGCTCTGCCCTTCCAGGACCTAAAGTCAACTAGTTAGGCCCGTTTCTTTGAGCGGTGAATTCTGAGTGCCTCCTCAGTTGTGAGGGGCAGACGCCTACGGAAGCTGAAGGCGCTGGGGCGTTGAGCAGGTTGGGAAGGCACCCTCTCCCCCTGGCCAGCATCTTCTGCGTGGCCTCTGAACTTGCAGCAGCGAGACATACAGAGCCACACCCCCTCTGCGACAAGCGCCAGTCCCTGGGGCTTTGGCACTGACCAATAGCTGACAGCCCAGTGACTTTCCTCTCTTCCTTTCTTAAGGACAATTTCTCTCCTAAAGAAATTATGTAGGATATGTGTGTATGTGGACCATACTTACCTGTTTCTTTGTATATCTCAATTTATTTTACTAAAGTTGAACAATTTAAATAATAGGATGTGGTATCTATAGAATTCATATTTTTCTTTCTCTTCAGGGTGCTTTGTTATTGCTGCACTTTGTTTGCATTATTGTTGGTATTTGTTTGTTTATTATTATAACTTTCTCTGACCAATTCTGTAAAGTTCCTATTCTTTGTCATTCTGGGCCCTTGAAATCTCTGCTTAGTTAGCTAGTCAGCTACTGATTGGAGAGAGATTTTCTTAAATTATTTTAATATAGAAGTCTTCCACCCTTCTTGAGGGGGTCTGTGTGTGTGTTGGGGAATCAGCAATTCACAACTCCTTCTTAGCCTTCACTCTCTGCTGCAGAGTCTCAATGCTATCTACAAGTGAGATAGTAGGGTCGTCTTACAATTTTCATGGGCATGCAACACCCTGCACATGTATGTGGTCTAGATGCCCAGGACTATATTCGAACCTTTTAAAGCCCCTATTGGACATCTCATTCCCAAGGTATTTTTCTTCTAAGTTTTTAACAGCCTCTTTTTGTCCCAATTTATATGGACACCTCAGACAACTGCTATTTTAAATAATTGTTGCTCATTGTTTGCAATAAGTACCCAGGGGAAAGGGCTCTCCTCACTGGGCACATTTTCAGTCAGGTAAAGTAGAGACAAGCCTTGTAAGTAGGACTTCGTTAGGGGGCAACTAGACAGGCTAAATTGTGGTGATTCTGGGAATAGGGCTTTGGGGTGTTCCAAGTTCATTCTTTGCTTTCCATTTACTGGCAGGCTTCTGATTTTCAGAGACACCGTGGTTGTGAGGCTGCTGGCTTTCAAAGCTACTGCAGAGCTGATGAGTGGAGTATGAGATACGGCAAGTTTAAACGCCACCGACTTCATTGTTCGTGCTGAGGTTCAGTTATTTGTCCTTGAATAAATATTACTCAAATTGTTGCAAGTTTTTGGATAATTGTTTTAAAAAAGTTGGTTCTGACAATTTTTTTTTCCAATGTTCTCATTGCTGTTATGGAGAAGCAAATTTTTGGAGGCCTTTACCCAACCATGCCAGGGACTTCCAATAGTTTTCTTTTTAAGTAAAATAAATGTGTGGATCAGTCTGGGGCTGATATTAAAATATCACTGTCAACATTGTGGTATTAAAAGCCTCTCATCCTATATTGAATGATTTAATGTCTGGGCCCCTAAAAGTACTTGAAAGAAAGCATTCCAAGAATTTATAAAATGAAAAGAGAAGAAATCATGCCTTTTCCTTATGAAGTATCTGAGAGCATGTGGTTTAAACCTGCTGTAAGAGCTCCTGCTTCATGAGGAATGTGTGGAGAAAATGAGGAGTACGCTTTTAATCTAGCTAGGATTTCTTCCTGAAACTTCAGCAATCCTCACTACAACCCTCCTGTCTATACTGTAAGAACAATTTTGAACACTTTTCAACTCATGTAGAATTTTCAGGTAAACATTATTCCTTCTATAATTATCTGTATTTGTTGTGGTCTGATCAGTGAAGTTTAAGAGTCAAAAGAATCCCTTGGTTGAAGAAGACATGCTAAATACAAGATGAGGGAAGTCAGTGACATTACGAACAAGGATGTAAAGAAGTACAGATGGACAGCAGTGTGATTAGGCAATCATGTTTAGAATACTTTGTAACAAGTACATATATCTTCCCAATACCATGTTTGGAAAAAATTAATGAAAAAATACGGATAAGGCAGAGTCAATATATAGGAAGTTTAAGGTAATGAATTGGATAACTGCATATGGGGTCACATGGAACAAGAGAAATGCTTCATTTTAGTTCCAAAAATGTCCATCTGCAGTTAGGCGTAAAATAACCAAGTGACTATTGAAGTAGCTCAAGGCCTAGTTGGGAAAAGTTAGCAAAAAAATAAAATAAAATAAAATAAAATAAGCCAAGGCATTGGATTAATTATCTATTGCTGCATAACAGATTACCCCCAAAACTTAGACTTGTATTTCCTAACATTTTCTATCGATCAGGAGTTCAAGGACAGTGTATACATGGCTTACTCCCATCCTACTCTAAGCAGAAGGCCTCAGTTTCTTGTTGGGTGTTGACAGGAGGCTTTAGTTCCTTGCCATTTTGGTACATCTATAGGACTTCTTGAGTATCCTCATAACACAGCAGCTGGCTTCCCCTAGGGCAAGTGATCCAAAAGACAGAGATGAAAGCTACATCTCTTAGGTCCTAGCCTCCAAAACCAGAATTTGTAATTTCTGCAATTATATTCATTAGAAGCAAGTCACCAAGTCTGAACACATTCAAGGGTAGAGAAATTAGACTCCACTTTATTGTCAAAGGATCATCAAATAATTTGAGTACATATTTTCAAACAGCCAAATATACATTAGGAACCTACTGTGGGTTAGGCACAGATCTAAGCATGTTTAGCTGTAATGACTCACTTAATGTTCAAAAAATCCTATTATTAAATAATAAAACTAATTTTACATATGGGGAAATTATCCTTTGAGAATGAATTGTCACAGTAAAACCAACATTGTTACTGCAAGCGATCTGGCACAGGAACTTGTGTTACATAACACAATTCAACCTCTCAAAGACAACATAACCGAGTTTAACTTCCAAGGAAAGAAAACGATTAAGAATGTCTATACACAGGGATTTTCTACAAACAATGGGAAGTCAGAGAAAGGAAGGCAGCTTCATGTATATGTTGTTACAGATGATCACCCAATATACTTGCCACAAAGCCCAAAAAATTCAAGGTGTTCTATATTTGAATTAGGGAGGATGAGTCTCCAAATTTAGTTTTCATTAGTCAACAATGACCTAGATATGAAATCTGACTAATTTTAATATTTTAGGGCCTACAGCTGAGTAAAACCTGGATTTGCACAGATAATCAATCATTCTCAAATTTGCCATACATATCAGGGATCGTTCCTTGTCATTCAAGCAGCAATATGAGACAATGTCTTCTCATTTGTAAATGAAAGAGTATACAAGCCAAGGTTTTTAGGACACGAAGAAATCTGAAGGTATTATTTCTACATAATAGATAATTGAATTTCAAAGCATACAAATCTATGGTCAGAATATGAGCCTCTTAGAAATTTCTGGGTTTGTGGTTTGACTGTCAGCTCAGATTTGTTAAGAATTCTTCTTTGATGACATGCTTTTCACTGAGAATTTTTCTATTAATTTAAACTCTCTAGCTACAGAATTGAAATGAGCCTCTATTATGAAAAAGAAGTGTTATAATTTTTAATCAGTATGAATCACCTCTTGGGCTGATCTAATGAAAGACTATGAAAGGGACAGGAAGAATAACAAAGAAGCAATCATAAAAATCCAGATTATATTTTAAGGACTGCAGTTTAAACTTTGAATAGGGACAAGTAACCTTTTTAACACTTGTCATTCCCTATTCTAAAAGCATTTGCCTTTGCTAGAGAAGTCAAATTTGTGGCCTTGGCAGTTGT
Organism: Propithecus coquereli; assembly: GCF_000956105.1. Lineage (NCBI taxonomy): Eukaryota > Metazoa > Chordata > Mammalia > Primates > Indriidae > Propithecus > Propithecus coquereli. The sequence continues at coordinate 6,077,067 of NW_012135414.1, forward strand.
GAGAGTGGCACATCAGTAACAAATTATAACAGTTTTATTTATGACTTTTTATTAGGCTTTCCAAAATCTATTAAATGTGATAATAATGATAATAATACCAGATTAACGGTAAAACTTTCAAAATATCATTGGAAGGAAACACAAAGAACAATAAATTGTATATTAATTAGGACCACATTTCATTCATACTAAATAAAGAAAAAATATTTCATTTTTATTAAAAAAAGAACAAAGAATATTATTAGTAGTGTAAAGCAAGGACGTTGGAGTCACATGGATACAGGATAAAATCTCAGTTCCATAGCTAAGAAGATTGTCTATACTGTGATCCCTTTTGACAGACAACATAATTATGAAGTTCAGAATGGTTCTGAAAAACAATATTTATAGAAAAAAAGTCCTATCTAAGAGAAAAACTTACTATATTGATCTACTATATAGTTAAAAATTATATGGAATCATGGTAAAATAGAACAACTAGTAAAAGAGAATAAAAAATCTACTTAGACAAACATGTTCAATTTTAATATATAATTATTATGATATTTCAATTTAGAGAGTGAAATATGGATTATTCAACAAATGATGTAGGGACAATCTAGAAAAATTCCAATCTATCTTTTTTTACCTTTTATATGATGTCTTTTGGTGCCTTGTTTAAGACAATTTTGCTTAACCTCAAATCACGAATATTTTATCCTATGTTTTTACATAAGCTTTATTGTTTTAGGTTTATATTTACTTTCATCATATATTTTTACATAATCTTATGTGGTATGAAGAATGTTTTAAACTTCATTCATATATGGTGATCAATTTTTGAGCACCAATTATTTACAAACCTTTCTCTACTTCTCCACTGAATATTCTTTGCAGGTTTGTAGAAAATCAACAGGCAATATGTATCTGTGGGTTAATTTCTGTATCCTCTACTCTGTTCCATTGATCGAATGTACCTTCTGGTCAATACCACGTTGTCTTTCATATTGTGATGTTATCTTAATTCTTGAAGTGAGGTAAAGTCAGTCCTCTGACTTTGTTTTCCTTCTTCACTCTTTTGTTGATTATTCTGTCTCTTTTGTCTTTCCATATAAAACTTTAGCATAATTTTGTCTATATCAACAAAATAATGTGTGGAGATTTTGATTGGGATTGCATAAAATCTGTATACCAAATCAGTAAGAACTGACATCTTGATAATATAGAGTCTATTCACATACATAGATTATCTTTTCATTTATTTCCATCTTCTTTTACTGCTTATGTCAGAATTTTACAGTTTTCTTTATATTTTGTTGGATTTATTCCAAAGTATTTCAGTTTTTGGAAGTTAATGTAAGTGGTATTGTATTTTTAATTTCAAATACCAATTTTTCATTGTTGATATACAAGAAATCAATTACTTTTGTGCATTAATCTTATTTCCTTAAATCTTGCTATAACTGTGTATTAGTTCCAGGACAGTTTTTGTTGATTCTTAGGAATTTTCTACATAGGCAATTATGGAATCTGTAAACAAGGACAGTTTTGTTTATTCCTATCCAATCTGTATATTTCGTATTTTCTTTCATTATTACAATATCTAAGACTTCTGGAACATTGTTGAAGAGTAGTAGGAACGCACACATCCTTCCTTGCATTTACCCCAGTTTAGTGAAAAAATATCTAGTTTCTCACTATTAAGTATTATGTTAGCTGTGGGTATTTTATAGATGCTCTTTATCAAGTTGAAGAACTTCTCCTTTATTCTTAGTTTGTCGAGAGTTTTTGCCATGAATGGATGTGGGAATTTGTCAAATTCTTCTTCTGTTTCTATTGATATAATCATATGAGATTTATCTTCATTAGCTAGTTGATTGATCTTTGAATGTTGAATTAACTTGCATACCTGGAACAAATCCAAGTTGGTCCTTGCTATGGTTTCGACATGGTTTGTCACTGCCCAAAGTCATGTTGAGATTTCAACATTGCCAAAGTAATGTTATTGAGAGGTGATGGGTTTTTTTAAGAGGTGTTTGGTTCATGGGAACTCTGCCCTCATGAATGGATTAATGCAATTCTCACTGTAGTGGATTTGTTCTTGTGAGAGAGGGTCATTATAAAGAAAGGCTGCCTCTCACATTTGGTCTTTTTGCCAGCAGCTTATTCCCCACCTGCTTCTGAGCCATGTTCTGATGCAGCAGAGGCCCTCGCCAGAAGCCAAGTAGATGCCAGTGCCATGCTTCTTAGATTTCCAAGTCTGCAGAATCATAAACCAAATAAATCTCTTTTCTTTATGTGTTTCCCAGTCTTAGGTATTCTGTTATACAGATGCAAAACAGACTAAGACAGTAATGATTTATAAATTTGTTATACATTATGTGTTCTATTGCTATTATTGTGTTGAGGATTTTAGCATCTATGTTCATGAAATATATTGATATGTACTTTTTCTTTCCTGAGATGTCTCTCTCTGGCTTTGGTATTAGGGTAATGCTGGCTCATAGAATGAATTAGGAGGTATTACGTCTGCCTCTATTTTCTGGAAGAGCGTAGAGAATTCGAATAAATTCTTCCTTAAATGTCTGCTAGAATTCACCAGTGAGCTTATCTGGGCCTGATGCTTTCTGTTTTTGAAGGTTACGAATTATTGATTCAATTTCTTTAATAGATATACTCTATGAACTTTATATATTTTGTGTGAGTTATGGTAGATGTGTCTTTTAAGGAATTGGTGCATCTCACCTCTGTTATTAAATTTGTAGGCATAGAGTTGTTCATAATATTCCTTTATTATTCTTGTAATGTCCACAAAATCAGTAGTGATGACTTCTCTTTCATTTCTGAGACTAGAAATTTTTGTGTCTTTTCTCTTTTTTATATAAACTTTAATTGATTTATTTTTCCTCTTCATTCTTAGTTGTCATTTGATGCTTCTTGCATTTCTGGTTATGTTGTGATTTTATTTATTTCAAACGGCAGCAATTTTAAAGTTTCATGTATTGGATATTTTTTAATTCCTATAGATATTCTTGAGGTTTATTCTGTGATGAGATTAAGGTACTTGAAAACGGTTTGATATTTTAGAATATTGATTTTTAAACTTGATTAAGTGGGATCAACACAGTGTTTAGTCTGGTTATTAATTTTTCTCCACTACTGAGAAATCTTTCAGATGCCTTATGAGTTATGAGGTTTTATTGTTTTTCCTCTCTGGTTTGTAGGAACAGGCACTAATTCCTTCCCTGTGTGAGCTCCAATGATTTTATTTCTAATCATTTGATGGGCTTATTCCTTAGAATTCTTGTGGTTTTCTTACACTGTTCATGCATTGATCCATATTCAGCAGAGTCGAAAAGGAGAGATTTCTGTAGATCTCCAGAGTTGCCTCTAGTATACTGCTCTGCACACTCCCGGTACTGTAGGATCCTTAGTCCCTGATCTGTCTTCTCAAGTCACACCCTCTGCGTGATTCCTCCTCCTTGTGTCTTGGCCCAGAAACTCTCTTGAGGCATTATTCTGGGCAATCATAGTTATCACCTTACTTTTTGCCATATCTCTAGTCTGATATCTTGAAAAGCTTCTTTCATAAATTTGTGCATATATTTAGTTATTTCATACTGGAAGCTAAATCTGGTCTCTCTCCTTCTTGGAAGAGCGCAGATTTCAGTAATAGAAATCTGTTTCTATGTTACCTTGCATATGAGTGACAGACAAAGTTCACTAAAACACATTTAGTCATGAAAAGAATTAATTGGTTCATGAAATCCAGAAAGGACTTGAATATAGCATCAGGAAAGGACACAAATTCTTCTGAGCCCTTGGACACTTGAACTTTGAGCAGTCTCTCCGTTTTCTCTAATTTTTGCTTAATTTGATGTTTTAATCTCATTCTCTCTCAGTGTTTTAGAGCTCAAGTTTTATATTTCCCGCATATAGACCATCTTAACATTCAGAGAAGTTTACCATTGGCATCACAGTCTTTATAATGTTGTTTTTCTTTTCATGATTTTCCCATATACAGTTTGCAACCTGTCATTTCATTGTCCCTTTTAAATTTCATCATCCACATGTATAAACCTCATTTGACTTTGTAATTTTCTGAGGCATAGAAATCCAAATAACACATAATGTGAATCATGAAAAAATGGAAACTATCTAACAGTACTATGGAAATACTTAAAGACTACTTATATTGATGTAGACATAGGTACTAAGGATTTATTTCAAATAGAAAACAAACTTGAAAATCACAGCCAATGTCAAAGACATAGCATTAACTTTCATTAGTGTCATGTTTGGAAGTCAGTGATATTTTTGTTCTTTATCTGATAAGGATATAGAGCCGACTGCCAAATGAGTCATTCACTAAATCAAGGAGGAGAAAGTTTTTGAGGAAGGAAAGGTAAGGGTTATCACTTTTTCAAAGTGTATAATCTACTATATTCTTGACTACATTTCATTCAATTATATGCCAGAAATTCAGCCACCCAAAAAAATCTTCCTGGAAAAATCAAGCGTTAGTCGTACATTTAAAAAGAAATTTTGAAAAGTAAGATAATTGTATATTTTCTCTGCTGTCCTTTTTTAGAAGTTAATTTTCTATACGATCAGACAATGGGTATCTCAGGTGTAGTGAAAGATACAGAAAAACAAAACATAATAAAATTGACTTAATAGATTCACTCTAAAACTTGCATTCATGCCAAATTACAAAAAGCAGTTTAGTTGGCCAGGCATGTCTCTAAGAGGTTGTTACATACAAGTTGACTTTGTAACAAAATTAACTACTTAATTAATTTATTCCTATATGGAACACACATTATAAGCATAGTAAATGGCAGGACAGAGACTAAGTTTTTGAAATAAAATTCTAACAAAAAAACTGTTTCCATTTCCTCAGGTGTTAGCAATCTCTAGGTAGTGATATGTATTTAAATAAATAAAGTCAGTGATTTGTGACAAGTGACAGAATGGAGACAAAGTAAGGAGTCATGAGCTCCACCTGGGATTTTTCAGGAATTACATTCAGGCTTGTATCATGAAGAGTGGAGGAGATTGTAAAGCAGATGGAGATGGGAGAAGCTTAGGCATTGCGGATAATAGTATGATGAACCGGAAGATGATATTATTATATAATTACAACTAATTTAATGTATACCAAATTTAGCATTCATGGGAGGATATGTTGGTTGATAAAGTTAGATAGTTAGGCTGGGACCAGGCAGGGAAAGACTTTTTAAATAATACTTAAGTCTTAGGATATAATCTGTGAATAAACTGAGGACTACAGAAAGATTTAAGGAGACATGTAATATAATTTTTAGGATATTATTTTCTTCTAATTAAGGATGTAGTGTTACTTAATGAAATAATTATTTTTGACTTTCCAAAATAAAAATATTTTTGCATGTTGATCTCCCTCATGTTAAACATTACTGAGTCATTAACTTTCTCATTTCTTTATTTTTTAATCAACTTACTAGAAAAAAAGAAATTGCAAATTAGGTATCGAAGGAATATATCTCAAGATTATAAAGCCATATATGACAAACCTGTAGCCAACATACTGAATGGGAAGAAGTTGAAAGCATTCCCACTAAGAAATGGAACAAGACATGGCTGCCCTCCATCACCACTTCTATTCAATATAGTGCTGGAAGTCCTAGCCAGAACAATCAGGAAGAGAAAGAAATGAATTGTATCCAAATTGAGAAAGAGGAGGGAAAACTATTGCTCTTTACTGGCGATATGATCTTATATCTAGAAAACCCCAAAGACTCCACCAAGAGACTCCTGGAATTGATAAATAAATTCAGCAAAGTATTAGGTTACAAAATTAAGGTAGACAAATCAGCATTCCTATACACAAATAACAGTCAAGCTGAGAGTCAAATTCAAGACTGAATACCATTCAGAATAGCTACAAAGAAAATAAAATACCTAGGGATATACTTAACCAAGGAGGTGAAAGATCTCTACAAAGAGAACTATGAAACACTGAGGAAACAAATTTCAAAGGACACAAACAAATGGAAAAACATATGATGCTCGTGGATTGGTAGAATAAACATTGTTAAAATGTCCATACTACCCAAAGTGACTTACGGATGCAATGCAATCCCCATCAAAATACCAATGTCATATTTCACAGACCCAAAAAATATACCTTTATGCTTCCTTTTGAACCCCAAAAGAGCCAGAATAGCCAAAGCAATCTTAAGCAAAAAGAACAAATCTCGAGGCATCACATTACCAGATTTCAAACTATACTATAAGGCTATACTAATCAAAACAGCATATTGGCACAAATATAGGTACATAGACCAATGGAACAGAACAAAAAAACCCAGTTATAAAACCATCAACATACAGCAAACTGATATATCACAAAGTAGACAATAATATACACTGGGAAAAAGAAGCCCTATTCAATAAATGGTGCTGAGAAAATTGGATAGCCACATGCAGAAGAATGAAACTATGTCCATATCTCTCACCACTCACAAAAATTAATTCAAAATGGATAAAGAACTTAAATATAAGGGATTAAACTGTAACAATTCTAGAAGAACATGTTGGAAAAACTTTTATAGATATCAGCTATCGGCCTAGTTAAGAATTTATGAAGAAGACGCCATTGGCAATCAAGGCAACAAAAAAATAAATAAACGAGACTTGATTAAATTAAAAAGCTTCTGCACAGCTAAGGAAATAATCAATAGAGCAAATAGACAACCTACAGAATGGGAGAAAATAGTCCTAATCTATATATGTGATAAAGGGCTAATAACCAGAATCTACAAAGAACTCAAGCCAATCAGCAAGGAAAAAAAAAAAATCATTTGAAAGTGGGCAAAAGACATGAACAGAAGGTTTTCAAAAGAAGATAGACACATGGCCCATAAACGTATGAAAAAATACTCAACATCACTACTCATCAGGGAAATGCAAATTAAGAACACAGTGAGATGTCACCTTGTCCCAGTTAGAATTGCTTTTATTAAAAAATCCAAAAACAGTAGATGGTGCTGTGGTTACAGAGAAAAAAGAACAAATACACTGTTGGTAGAACTGCAAATTAGAACAACCTCTATGGAAAATAGTATGAAGATTCCTCAAAGAACTAAAAGTAGACCTACCATTCAATCCAGCAATCCTGCTACTGGGTATTTACCCAAAGGAAAAGAAGTCATTCTATCAAAAAGACACCTGCATTCAAATGTTTATCGCAATGCAATTAACAATTGCAAAGATGTGGAATCAACCTGTATGCCCATCAATTCATGAGTGGATTAACAAAATGTGGTATATGTATAGTGTGGAATACACTATGTGGCCATGAAGAAGAATGAATTAAGGCCTTTTGCAATAATTTGGATAGAACTGGAGACCATTTTCCTAAGTAAAGTATTTAAAGAATGTAAAAACAAAGACTCCATGTATTCTCTATTAAATTGGAACTAACTGATGAGCACATATATGCACAGAGGGAAGTAAAACTCAGTGGAAATTAAGCAGGGCTTAGTGGGGAAGATGAGGTGGGCAAAAACCTACAATGAACACCATCTGGGTGACGGGCACACTTATTACCCTGACTCAAGCATACCAAAAATATTTGTACCCCCGTAATATTGTGAAATAAAAATAAAAAGGAATTTCAAATGCAAATGGAGGTAAGAACAATTATAGGCATCATAACTTGTAAAAATTAGAATCCAGATAATTTTTAATGCTGCATATTGCTGCCAATTAACCCTCAAGTCACACATTGTCTTTGTTTACTTTGTCCTTAGACAGTTCAAGGGGAATGCAGAAGTTTGTTGTAATTTATTTATTCATTTGCTTATTGCCTTTTTAATGGCACACACTGAGTTTGATTAAACTTTTATCAACTTCAGTTTCATCATATTTGAAGTCTAACTATCAAAAATCAAATTTTATTTTTTTCTATTTCTTGTTATGAAAAGTCGAGAAATATTGTGGCAGGTTCTTCTGAAATTCTACTCATTGGCTAGCTTTGCAAATTCAATTTTGATAATTAAATTAAATTGTGGTTCTTACTGTTTGAAAACCTCTGAATTGCAGTAGGCCAGATGCTATTGCCTGATTAGATACTGAGATATTTTAATCACCAGCTGTAGCATTATAAACCTGCTCTTTTAATTCTTCCCTTTAAGTTTTCCATCTGCTTTCAGCATCTGGTCAGTTTTGCCGAAGTTGTCATTTTATTCCATCTCTTCTTTGTTATCCCGTATATATCATGGATTAAGTGTAACTTCTATATTGTGCTTTATAACCAAGCCATTTATACTATTGTCATTCATTTTAACACAAACATTATTTAACTAATAATTGTAGTAATACCATGTTTCCATAGAGATTTAATTTTCAACATATCTATCATACATAATATGGACCAATAATGTGTTACACATTATATACCAATATTCACTAGAAAATTAATCCGTCTGATTATGATGGAAACCCACCTTTCCTCTTCATAAGGATATCTTAATAAAATAACCTTGCCAAATCGTCTTTCACATTTTTAATATTAATACTGAAGAGATCTGGATAATGGGGTTAAAAGAGATTTTATATTTTGGCTATAGAATCCTTAAAAATAGGGGGGAAAGTGTCCAGTTGCCAATATTGGAGGCCAGAACTGTAAAGACTACATCAAAGAAAAAATTATTGGAGCCTCTCTTATCCACAGCCACCCTTTTGGCAAGGTTGTTTCCCATCCTCTTCTCCAGTGTAAGCTCAGCTTAAGTCTCAACTGCTCCATAAAAATATTTCCATCCATAATAACCCACAACTGTTTCTATATACTAAAATGCTAGTGCATCTAAGTTACTAAAATATTGATTTTTAACAATTCAGTTTGGAGTTTTACTTACCCAATTGGATTAGAAGCCCACTTAGAGATGATATCTTAGCTTTATTTATTTGTATTTGTACTTTACAAAGCTAAACACAGTTTTGAGGACCCAGAGAACACATAGCAAGTATTAGGGACTCAATAAGAGAAGATCCACAGTAGAAAATAAGCAACCCAGACATGGTAGGGATGATAGACTACACTTTAATCAGACTGCATTGAGAAAATAAGCCAAAAAGTATCAAACTATTTTTTGAAGAAGGGAAAGCAGATTGAGGGGTATCTTTACAGCCAAGCTCAGTTTACAAACATAGGCTAAATGACTTCTAAATTCATGAATTCAAATATATTTATTTTGTGGCCACTGCATGCACTCTTCTTTGTTCTTTTATACTCCAGAAAACAGAACAGGCAAACTTGGCCGCTTTCGCAGAGCTTATATTCAAATGGTTAACGGAAAATATTTTTTCCAAATAGTACACCACCTGAAAATCATGCCATGAAACCTAGAACTTTTATAAGATAGCTTCCTACAAGAGTATTAAAATAACAGTTTCTAGCATGTTATGAGGAATGTAAATTTCCTAAGTGTATGAGGAAAACTGTCCTGTTTGAGGCTCTAGCTCTGGTGTGAATTTTGGTAGGAGAAAAGAACAATATGAACAGAAACAGAAAAGTTTTTTAAAAACATTGAAATTTGTATTTAGATAAAGAAAAATCATTGAAATTTGCATTTTTGGACAATTTTAATTGAGTTGTAACTAATATATCAACAAAGTGATCAGATCAAGACATAACCAGCATATTCCATTATCACATCAACAGTTGATGGCAAATGAAGTGGAAAAAAAAGAGTTTCATCAGAACTGAAAAATATTCCCTAGTCATTATTTTTGAATATATTTTTTAGTGAGAATGAGTTTAGGCTTAATGTCAGTACAACCCTTCAGTTTAAATAATATATAATCTAATTTCATCACACTATATTCGAGAAATCACACATAATTTACTCTAATGTATATAATGAGTATTTACTATTTAATACTTTTGACATATTTATAACATACCAAATTAAGGAATAACTGCTTGTGATATAACAGAAAAATACTTTAAAAAACTGAATCCAAGTTACATCTTCAGCAAAATCATCTTATATTGAATGCATAGATCATGTTTGCCTGATAGCCTTGACACCAAAATCATTGCAAAGTTTTAAACACTTAAGATATATAAACTGATGAATCAAAACTTAATCATTTTATTTATTAACTTTGTTGTTTTTAAACCAAGTTAAAATTGCTTAATCCTAAAATGTTTCACATAAGAACAACAAATGAAATTAAAATTTGTCCTTCATCAAACCAAAATGATATATTTGAGCATACTGTTTTACTACTAGTAGTGATAAGTTATATTTGTTCACAAATTATTTGTTTTTTTAAATCAAAAACAGACTTAGTCATTTATCCATCCCTCATCTATTGATTTTAGGTATGGTAAACACAAAACAAATATGCCAAATATAAATGGAATTTAATAGTGAAATAATATATTTAAGATCATAATCTATGAATTAGAAAAGTTAATTGACTAATTCAAATGTTGATTTTATGAATTTACCCTTTAATATTATCACATTATGAAATATGAAATAAGGATAATTATTATAATGTTCAACATAAGGTACAAATGAAAAACCAACAAACAAGTTAGAAATACATTCAAGTAATTATACTTAGATTTTGATGCTGTTTATTAGAAACCCTCCCTATGTTCTACTTTTCAGTTTCAAGGAAACAACACTATGTCCTGAATATTCTTCCTTTTAAAATAAGCCATTTTATACAGGTCATTGCTCAGAAAGCTCTTGCTACTATCTCCTTTCTTCAAGAATTGATCAACACTAATGTGCACATATGGGAGTAACATTCATAGGGTTTTGGGCAGGTGGGTGGGGAGGAGGGCATGGATAAATCCACACCTAATGGATGCTGGGCGTGCTGTCTGGGGGATGGGCACCCTTGTCGGTGGTGCAAAGGCAATTTACGTAACCAAAGTGTTTGTAGCCCTGTAATATTCTGAAATAAATAATAATAAAAAAGAGAAATGAGGACCAATATCACACTACATATTCTCCTTGGGTGACTTCATGTGACTCCATGATTT
>NW_012135414.1:6088410-6091013 GCF_000956105.1 Propithecus coquereli
ACATGTAGGTAGGTGAACACACGTCTAGGAAGTCAAACACATACTGTCGATGCTATTGTTTTAATCCATAATAAGCATTGTTTTAAGCATGGTTATTTTTATATATTTTCTTTTTAGTACTCAACTCCTGAATTTCTTCCTGTTAAACCAAAACTTACTGCAGTGGGTATTTCATAGTGTTTTATTTGTATGTGAGAAAATAACTCTTAACTCTCATGCTGAAACTGAAGAAAGCAGGCAGCTATTTTTGTAGAATTCAATCACCCTCAGTATTACTAGGGATTTAAAATAGACTTCTCATAGTTTACCAGTTAATCTGCAGGGAATCTGACACAAGTTAGAAAGCAGTGGGGCCTGCTGAGTTTCGCTGAAGACCTGTACGGGTGAGAGCTCAGGCAATAACCAGTATCACAGTTGGTTTAGTTCCATTTGTAAAATGGTAAAATTTGATTATGTGGTATAGGCACACAAAGAGACTGATACCTTTCATTTAGATATTGAGTTAAATGACCTAAGAAATTTTAAAAGCTCGAAGTTAAGTAATCTAGGTCAAGTCTTTAAAACAACCCTCCCTGTCTTTTGTTATGAGTCAAAATTTACTTGGCTCATTCTTTCTTTTTTTAAAGAAAAAAAAGGTCAGAATCAAAATATGTTTTAAAAATCTATTTTGATAGAGGTAAAATTCAAAGAAATTGTTTTAAAGTCTTCCTGTCTCTTATGGATCTTCGTATTAAAAATGATGGGGGTCTCTTATAATAATAAAATCAACTAACATATCTATAATTTTATATCTGTATTTCTTAAATATTTGATTGTCAATGGAAGGTTTTCTCCTTGCAATGATTAGTCATATCCTTGAAGAAAGGTCTCAGAAAGGTATAAAACACAGTATCCCAGAAAAGACTATTCAATTGTATGTGTGTGTACATGTATGCTTGTTTTTCTTGTCATTATTTTTCGTTTACTCATTCCCTTGAGAGAAAACAGTAGAATCATTTTGCTGAAAGCTACTCTGCAGCAGTATAAGGGCTTTATTAATACTACCTTTATCTTGAATAAACCCATGAGGAATTTTTTTTTTTTTTTTTTGAGACAGAGTCTCACTCTTTTTCCTGGGGTGGAGTGCCTTGGCGTCATCCTAGCTCACAGCAACCTCAAACTCCTGGGCTCAAGCAATCCTTCTGCCTCAGCCTCCCGAGTAGCTGGGACTACAGACATGCGCCACCATGCCCGGCTAATTGTTTCTATATATTTTTAGTTGTCCGATTAATTTCTTTCTATTTTTAGTAGAGACGGGGTCTTGCTCTTGCTCAGGCTGGTTTCGAACTCCTGAGCTCAAACAATCTGCCCGCCTCGGCCTCCCAGAGTGCTAGGATTACAGGTGTGAGCCACTGCGCCCGGCCTGTACTTGGTTTTTAAGTTGCCAAAATAGAAAAGACTGAAATTATGTAAGCTTTGTTAAACAGAAAAACAGTGACTTTGCAACACATAGGATAGGGTAAGTGGCAATAAAACAGCAAGTGGACTGGTTTGGCCACAGTTGTAATTAGAAGAGGACTCTCGTAGTGTCACATGTGGCTTGACGAGGGTGAGTGTTCCAAAGAAACTACTTCTAGAAGTGATTTTCTTTCTGCTGCAAATCCATTTTAAAACACTTAATGAGTGGAACCAAATTGGGGTGCACATGATACCATGTTTCTTTGAGATGATAACAAAGCAACAAATTTAAAATAATAATGAGAATAAAAATAGCAACAATAATAATAATTATGTATCCAATGCAGTAGATGGTAGTCTACAAGGAGCAATTTAAAGATACCAGCCTGTATGACTCTACTGAAATTTTAGAATTTTTACACATTTCAAAAAGGGTAAAGACTTATGAAACTTTAAGCACTTATAAGTGAATATCAAATTTACTATGTATCTTGTGTATTACTATTCTAGTAATTTCATATCTATTTAATGGTGAATATATTTCTTCAGCTGACTTAATGGCTTACCTTAGATTTATTTTTGTGGAAGCAGTATCGTATTGCATGGAATATTATATTATAATTTATTTATCTACTTCCTGACTTTTCTAGTTTTCTTTGATTACACAGTAACTGCATTGAGAAATCAGAGACTATAATGTATGTAGAGATAAAAACTCTCAAATTTCAAAATAGCCCAGGATTTTATTAACTTTAGGAGAAATGTTGACAGTCTTCTTGGAGTCATATCAAAACAAAGGTCATTGTTAGTTGCTATTTTTAGAAAAATAATTTTGAGATCATGGCAGTTACATTACTCATTATTCTACTTTTTATTTTCTTTTTCTTTTTCTTTCAAATTCTACCACTTTATTTTATTTTTTAGTTTTAGAATATTAAAGGAGTACAAACATTTTGTTTACATGATTTGCTTTTGTGCAATTCGAGTCAAAGTTGTATGTGTGCCTCTCACCAAGATAGCGTGCGCTGTACCCATTTAGGTGTGAATTTACCCATCCCTTCCTCCCCCTGCCATCTACCTGGTTTCCATTGAATTTTAATACTATATGTGCACATGGGTGTTGGTCAGTTCCAATTTAATAGTGAGTACATGTGGTATTTGTTTTT
>NW_012135414.1:6095543-6097113 GCF_000956105.1 Propithecus coquereli
AGCTTTGACTGTGAAGTTCAAGCCATTCACACTTATTGAAAGAATTGATAAGTGGGATGGGTTTCTCTTCATCATGATGAGTAGAACTTTATTGCTCTGTTTTACTTCTTCAGCCATTGTGGCACCTGGGCTCTGACCTTTTTCTTTTGTGTGATTTTACATTGGTGAGTGTTTATTGTGTTGATCTGTGTATAATGCATTTCTGAGTACTTCTTGCAGGACAGGTCTGGTCTTGACAAGTTCCTTCAGTGTTTGCTTGCCTAAGAAGGTCTTTATTTTTCCCTCATATAAGAAACTTAGTTTTGCAGGATACAAAGTTATAGGCTCGCTGTTATTCTATTTGAGAAGACTGAGAATGGAGCCCCAATCACTTCTGGCTTCTAAGGTCTCAGCTGAGAAGTCTACAGTTAATCTGATAGATTTTCCTTTGTAGATTACCTGAATTTTTTGACTTGTTGCTTATAGGAGTGCCTCTGTCATTTTTACTTTGGCAAGTCTAATGCCTATGTGTCGTGATGAATCTCCCAGGAGTCCTTTGAGCTTCTTGTATCTGGATATCTAGATTTCTAGCAAAGCCAGGGAAATTTTCCTCCATTATCCTTTGAAATAGATTTTCCAACCCTTGTGTATTTTCTTCTTCACCCTCAGAAATGCCTATGATTCTTATGTTTGTCATCTTTATATAATCCCACATTTCTTGTAGGTTTGTCCATTTCTCTTATTTCTCTGTTTTTTCTCTTGAACTGACTTGTTTAGCCAGAATGCTGTGGGAAAAAAACAGCTAAGAGTTGAAAGTATTAAAAAAATATATTGTATAGATTCAAAGAGCATCAAAAACTGGATGGGGTCTGTGGTAAGGTCAAGTGTTTGGACCTAGTGTCCAGAGGTCATAGGAGAGACCATACTACAGATATCGGTGAGAAGTGAGAGTCAGTTTAACATGTCCCAAGACCAGCAGGATGAGCTACATCACAGTGAATGGTAGGGCCAATTGCTCAAAGACCAAGAGCATCTCAAGGGACCACTGTGATGGTAAAGCAAAGAAATCTCTGTCATACACCACTTCTATATATCCTATGCTACTGCTTTTAATGAATTTTATTTTTTTTCTCATTCTTAACTGAGGTGATTTATTTCTAGGCCCTGAATTACCCTACAATAGGATGAGAAAGTTCTAGCTATACTAGTTAACAGTGAGGAGCTACCACTAGGTTATCACTATGAACTGTTCATTGGTGCTGACTATCCATTTCAGATCTTAAGCTGGATTGCAAGTTGTATAAAGCTTTTAGTCAAGTTTTCTTTATGGAGCAGATATTTTTCACACAAAGCATGAGGACAGTGAGACCACAAAAAGTGCTTGCTTTCTGGCAAACACAGTTTTCTTTAAGCACTATGTGTACCTTATTAAAGCATGACTTCTGTGTGCTTGACTGTTTCAGTCAGAACAGATGCTGCACCCTCTACCCACAGATGTCTTTATAACTGTTTTTGGTTTTATTTTTGTCTATCCACAAAATGTTATACAAAAAAGCAAAAAAAGTAACATCAAGGCTATATTTCTAAAGTA
>NW_012135414.1:6098553-6100171 GCF_000956105.1 Propithecus coquereli
TGAGTTCTGGTGACAGCCCTCCTCCCAGTTGCAGACTGCCTTCTGCTCCTTGTATCCTCACATGGCAGAAAGAGAACAAGAGAGCTTTCAGGGGTCCCTTGTTTAAGGGCACTGATCCCATTCATGAGGACTCTAACCTCATTACCCAACTATCTCCTCAAATCCCTACCTCCTAATATAATCACATTGGGGAGTTAGGATTTCGACATGTTAATTTTGGGGTGACACAAACATTCAGTTCATAATAATATGTATAGCTTTTTGAACTCTGTTAATTCTTTCAAATTAAGTCTTAGAAGATTTAACAAGTTATTTGATATGGTGATGTTCCAGGGAAAAATATAGTCTATGCAAAGTTAGTCAAATTTTTTTGATGAGGGCACTTTCGTTTTTAAAACTTTTTTTATTTTTAATTATGATAGGTACATAATAGTTGTATGTATGTATAGGGTACATGTGATGTTTTGATACAGGCACATAATGTGTATTAATTAAATCAGGGTAACTGGGGTATACATTCCCTCAAGCATTTATCATTTCTTTGTGTTAGGAACATTATAATTTTACTCTTTTAGTTATTTTAAAGTATACCATAATGGACAAATGGGATCACATCAAGCTAAAATCTTCTACACAGTAAAGAAAACAGCTAATAAAGTGAAGAGACAACCCACGGAATGGGAGAAAATATTTGCAAACTACCCATCTGACAAAGGATTAGTAACTAGGAGCTCCAACAATTCAATGGGGCACTCCCATTTTGAGGAATGGGTTATATATCTAATGTTCCTCGGAATTAATAATACTTCCCTAGCATAATATATGACAAATAAAAAACATAGATTTTTTACTCTTTTAGATTCTATAAATCACAGATAAACAATAGAAATCTTGTATATTCCTTGGATAATGGCTTTAACACACAGAGAATAAAAACTGCCACAATGTAAGAACATGAAAAAATATTTTATGTATTCTTATTACCAGGACAATAATTTTGCAATGATGTTACAAACCATCCATTGCATCATCAAAAAATATATCTAAGTTCTGTATTATCAAGAAAAATACAAGGATTTACTTAGCCCACCAAGGTCTTCTGAATTAAACTCTATATTTACTTACATTTATGTAACAGCACACATTTGCTTGTTAGTGACAGAAGAAAGATAACAGCAATGAAAACTTCCACTTGAAACTTGGGAGAATGTAAACAACATATGCATCTCATCAATTGATCTTATAAAATTCTGCTTATTAGAAATAGCAGAGTCTTTCTTACCTGATTTGGAGGGGATTTCTCAGCTGCCACAGTTTTCTTTCTTCTAGGAAACTCTCTTTTATACCTTACCCTTCATGATTGTGTCTGGGAGGTGGACTGAATGGAGACCATGCCTAAAAGGAACTGTCTTACCTTAACTACTTTCTTTGTCTTAGAGGAAATGCTGGGGTGTGAGCATCACTTTGGGTGTTGAATAATTACAGATATGTATTTGCCAGAATTGCAGTCTTTTTCCAGAATCACTCCCTTAAAGCTTTAAAAGTTTCACCTATTTGGTTTGAGACAATTATGTGTGCTAGAAACCAAAGCTCGAGAAATGTCATCTAATTTTGTTGT
>NW_012135414.1:6113671-6115193 GCF_000956105.1 Propithecus coquereli
GTATTTATATTTTAAAATATAAAACCCCTTAAATCTTAAATAAAATGAGTGCCAAATGTAATGTGAGAATTGTATTGACAGTGGAAAGGACATTGGAAAATTCAAGAAAAAACAGCCTTGTTTTCACCATGCTCTTTGTTTAACCATTCAGTTACCCTGATTGTTAACCAGGTCCCTTAGTAGACATTCCTGGAATGAGTCAACCCTCCAATGATTTCAGAATAATACACAGGCAATTCCAAGGTGTAAGGTCTGTGGCAAAAGCAATTCTCACAAAGCTCTCTGTTCAGTCACATAGGGTTCTAAAACACTTAGACAAAAGGTAATGGATGTTTCATTTCCAATGGGTCAGGATTGGAGGTCAGCAATGTGAAAAACTGTAGAAGGCACATTCAGCAATATTTTTTTTTCTTTTCTCTTTTAATGTTCAAAAGCAAGTATAGAAGCCACCTACCCAACAGACTTTGTTCATAGTTATTTGATTTGGATTCCTGCTGTGAAGCAACACATTGACTAACTAACTACGTGCCGGGGCAGAGAAATTGAGCATGAGGTTGTGTTGAGCTGTGGTTGGGCCTGGCCACAGAAAACCCATAGGAGGACATAAAGGAGAAACATGAATGTAGATAAGGAGAGTGATCCTGGGTAGGCAAAGCTAGAATTTCAAGGCCTGTAACCCTAACATTAAGTCTGGTAATATGTGGCCTGGTAAAAGATTTGTTTCCAATTATTGTAGTATAAATAGCTTCTATGTGTGGACGTGAGTACACAGATTTTCTGAGTCAGTGGAGTGAGACCAATATAACCGAGTTGTGGAGACCACCACATTTTGGGCACGGCTGCATGAGACACAGGGGAGGATGGTAGCCCCTTTCAACTACCTACATACCATCTGTTTGTAACTTCACATTTCTTATTTGCTGCTTTAAGAATAAGCCAGCATAAAAACAATTTAAAACAGTTCTTCCCTATCCTTTTATGCATAGTGACTGTGATCTGCCCAAATGCAAGAGGTTGATGTAATTTTTTTTTCTGTTACACACATCTGTACACGAACATACACACAAACACACACAAACATACATACATTTTCTTTGTAATGACTTTGGAAAAAGATATAGGCACATACTACATATTTTGTGCCCATTTTTACCCTCTATATGGGTAAAAAAATACAGTAGTGGGTTTCGCTTGATGTCCTCAGATGCATAACTAAGAGGATTCTAGGCCACTGGATTTTGCTCACGTGTTATCTCCATGGCCCAGATGGTGAAAAGGTCTCCCAGATCACAGATGCTTCTTCCTTCCTGTTACTAAGATCAGGAAGAGTTCTCACAGTTGTCTCCCAAGTAAACATGAGAACAGCATAAAGCCCTTCCTTCCAAGGTGGGAGTTAATTTGTTGATTTCTTTAAAGAATGACCCCATATAAATGTCAAATAAGTGCCTAGCAGTAATAGAGTTAACATTTATTGGGTACTTAGCATCATGCAAGTTTTAGTTATTAATTTATTTTTTGGACT
>NW_012135414.1:6115243-6117394 GCF_000956105.1 Propithecus coquereli
TTTCCAACACTAAGAAATGATAAGTTTTTGAGGTGATGGATATGCTAATTACCCTTATTTGATCATTCTACATTGTATATATGTATTGAAATACCACATTGTACCCTATAAATATGTACAGTTTTTATGTATCAATAATAATAATAAAAGAATTAGAAATAAAAAAGGCTGGTGGAATTTAATTAGTTCACTGCCTTTCTTGCTGCTTCTTTGTGTTTTTCATGATTCCTATAGAGCTGCTTTGTTTATCTCTGAATTGTCACCCTCACTATGGTATTGGGAGAGAACAAGTAACTTCCCAATGATGTCCTATTGAAAAATCCCGCTTTTTGAGAATTTCAGGCCATGATGCGTAATACTGCCTTTATAATAGATTAAATACTCTTCCCCGCCATAGCAGCCCAGGTTTTAATTAATGACTCATTCATGACTCAACTATTGCATTGCATTCATGCAGTTTATTTTATACTCAGCATACGTTTTTTCCCCCAAGTACTCAAAACACTTTTACATTTCTAGTTCATACCCTAGGGGGAGCCAAAAGATAGTTGCTGAGCTCTCAGTCCAGAATGTTCCTTGTGTCACTCTTGTGTGCCCCAGAAAATCACTGAAAACATATATTTGCTTTGTCAAATGAGTCATATTTGCTTCTGCTTCCAAGCTCTGGAAACTACCGTTCAACGGGCTCATTCTAGAAACCATAATTACAATTAAGTCTTCAGATATGAGTGGATTCTTCAAAGTCACTGTTCTCCCTCTTCACATTTATTTGCACTGTCTTATGTTTGCTTATTTATTCATTCAACAGATTTTATTAAGTATCTACTATTTACCAGAGTAAAGGTTAAGTATTGGGGATATGATGATATCCAGAACAGACTCGATAACTAGCATTACTGAAGTTGCATATGTTCATAGCATCAGTCACTTCTCTTTTTAACATATAATTTTGTGTTTTTTTATTGTGTAAATTTAAGGTATACAACATGAAGTTTTTATATACATATACACAGTAAACTGGTTTCTATAGTCAAGCAAATTAACATATGTATCATCTCACAGAATTATTGTTTGTGTGTGTGTGTGTGTGTGTGTGTGTGTGTATGTCAAGAGCAGCTAAAATCTATTGTTTTAGCAAAAGTCCCAAATGCAATATTAATCAGTATAGTCCTCATATTTCGCACAATTAAATCTCTAGACTTATTTATCCTATATATTTGTAACTTTGTATCTATCTTCCCATTTCCTTCCCCACCCATTGCCCCTGGTGACCACCAGTCACTTTTAAGGGACTTTGTGACCCCTGTTCTTGGCTTAAAGCCCTGAAATTTTTAGGGCTTTAACATTCTAGTACTTCTTCACGGAGTCTTAATGGAAGTTCTAAAATACTCACTTATTTTTATTTGTGTAAATGTGATCAATGAAACATGAGGTTTAGTCTTAACATGAACACATTCAGTTAGATTTTCTTCTGATTCTCCGTTGATCAGCCTAAAAACTCTCTCCCAACTGTCCCGACACCATCCCAGTTCCTCCACCAAAACATCACCCACATATTCCAGACATATTGAGTGACTTAAGTTTACAAACCTGGAAAGTAAATTACCTTCATGTTTTAAAAATACACAAAGATGTGAAGGGGTGTCACATAGGAAAGGATGGTTCTGGATCTTCCATGAAGGAGAAATTCAGAGCAGCTGTGACAGCCACCAGAAGGGACTATATAAATGCACATGAGAGTCTGCATAGGGTGAAATATTTGTTTTGTTTTCTTTTCCAGTGTATTTGAATGATGACCTCAACAAGCAGGTACACAAGCTGTTAAATCTAGGACGTGTTTCCAAGGTGGTGTTTTAAAAGATAGTGTTGTCCTTTGCATTGTGGGAGTAACTGAGTCAAGACCATGCAGCTATGCCAGTGAGGTTTTAATATCTTCCAGGATACCCAGCCTGAAAAAAAAGAGCTTGCTGAAGAAGAAACCCGTAAGATCAACAACAACAAAAAAGAGACAGATTTAGACATAATGATTTTTTTATTTTAAAATACAGAAGGTATATTTTTGGTTGGGGATCATGAGTTGCCTTGGGTAAAGTAAGGTTAGAGGTCATAAAAAGAGGTCCATAATAATACAATTGTGTGTATATGTTGTTT
>NW_012135414.1:6123957-6124780 GCF_000956105.1 Propithecus coquereli
TATTCTTTAACAATTCACTTCTAGAAATCTTAATATTCACATATGTTTGTAATACATATAAAGAAAGATGAATGAAGTTGTTAACAGCAGCATTCTGAATAGGTTTTACTGGGGTCGGGGAACCAAACCATCTATAGGTGAAATAATATATAGTGAAATCAGATATAAATACAATCGAATGTTAGTTGTTTTTATAAAGGAAAATGTCAAACTCTGATGTGCTTATATATAGCAATATTTGATGAATTTATTACAATAAAATTGTCATCCCAAAATAAACAGGCAGAAGAAGAACTTGAACTAAGTATCTCAGAGTCTCTTCCATCTCTCTGAGGCATGTGAAGTATCAAAAGCATCACATTCCTTGCGTGTAGGGACTTAGAAGCTTTGAGATGTGAGGTTATAAATGGCATTAATGAAGCAGGAGCAAAGTGACCCTGATTACAAGGGTTAGAAGCAACGCTACTCAGAACAGGGGATGGAATGGGAGCCTTAGCTGGATCTCAGAGGAATATGCAGCTCTGAGGAGAGCTGAGGTAAGATCAATAGTGAAGCCAACATAGTATAGACATCTTTTTTCCCTGAGAGATCTGAGAAAAAGTAGAACATGAGGAGACCAAGACAGCCTTAACTTTCCCTTCGGCTTGACCAAGCTTTAGCCAAATTTCTTCCTCAACATAGCCTCCAGGCCTCCCTTTCTTTTTTTTTTTTCTTTTATTTCAGCATATTATGGGGGTACAGATGTTTAGGTTACGTATATTGCCCTTGGTCCCCCCCCAAGTCCGAGTTTCAAATATGTCCATCCTTCGGGTGGTGCGCATTG
>NW_012135414.1:6135310-6136223 GCF_000956105.1 Propithecus coquereli
TATTTAATTAGACTTTGTAGAGTAGTTTTAGGTTCACTGTAAACTTGAGCAGAAGGTACAGAGATTTCCCATATACCCGCTGTTCCCAAACATACACAGCCTGCCCCATTATCAACATCCTTCCCAGAGTGGTACATCTGTTACAACTGTTGAACCTACATTGACACATTATTATCACCTAATTTTCCTAGTTTACATTAGGGTTCACTCGGTGTACATTCTGTTTGTTTGGACAAATTTATGTGTGTATCCATCATTATAGTATCACACAGAATATTCTCACTGCCCTAAAAATGTCTGTGCTCTGCTTGTTCATCCCCCTCCTCGCAGCCTCTGGCAACCATTAGTAAAGAAGAGATCTTTTTACTGTCTCCATAGTTTTTCTTTCTCCACATAGTTGGAATCAGACCATAGCTAGCCTTTTCAGTCCTGCTTCTTTCAATTAGAAATATGCATTTAAGTTTCTTCCATGTCTTTTTATGGCACGATAGCTTATTTCTCTTTAGTCCTAAATGGTATTCTGTCTGGATGTACCATAGACTGATGTCCTTCAGTAGGTATCCATTCACCTACTGAAGGACATCTTGGTTGCTCCCAAGTTTTGGCAATTATGAAAAAACAAATGTGTTATAAACATCCTTGTGCAGGTTTTTGTGTGGACATAAGTTTTCAACTCACATTGGTAAATACCAGTGAGTGAGTTCACTGGATTATATGGTAAAGTATAAACATATTTAGTTTTGGAAAAAAACTGTCAAACTATCTTTCAAAGTGGCTATATGCCTTTGCATTCCCACCAGCAACAAATGAGAGTTCTTGTTGCTCAAAATCTTCATCAGCATTTGATGTTGTCAGTGTTCTGGAATTAGTGTTAGTGGTATTTCATTATTGTTTTAATTAGCATTTTCCTGGT
>NW_012135414.1:6136273-6137806 GCF_000956105.1 Propithecus coquereli
TTTTACCATTTAATTTTATTTCTTTTTTCTCTTAATCATTGAGTTGTAGTTATTTTTGGTGTGGGAAGACATATTAAAATAGTTGGTATTAACAGTGCATTTTTTTCTCTTGAAAAATTCAGGAATTATCCATCTTTTCTAGATTTAAATTCTAATCTAAGGGGAAGAAAAAACTGCAAATACTCGATCCCCAAAAGAGGTCTGTGTTCATTATTGATATATTAAATAAATCAGCATATTGAGGGGGAAAGTAAAACAATTTATAAACAAGTTTTGATGTGTTTGCCATGGCATAAAATTCTCTATCAGCATCAGTTTGTGAACTTTTTTATGTTCATAGCATGACATGTAAATGACTTTCTTGGGAATTGAGAACAAATAAGAATATAAGATTTTGCTTTCCTTTTAAAACTGCAAATCACTTTCCTCCATTTATATTAAAGTATGCTCATTGCCTATTGATCTTAATATGCTCTGGAATAATTCATTCAATCATTCACTTATTCATCTAGCAAACATTAGGAAAGCAGCTCCTGTGTGCCAGGAATCTGTGTAAGGGCTAGGAATGCAAAGAGACAAAAAAAAAAAAAATGTTGCTGTTTTTAAGATATAGTGATAACCAATGAGAACCAACAATTGCAATGTAATGACTACAGTGGTAGAAAGCTAGATATGACATCACAGGGGCTCTAAAACAAGTGTTTGCCTTAGGCAGGGGTATCAGGAAGGCATCCTGTAGAAAGTAATGTCTGGGTTGAATCTTAAAGGATGGCTAAGAGTGTTATGGTGGGAATATCAATCTACTCAGAATTCTTTAGTCCACTTTGGGTTGGTGTTTTTTATATGGAGTGAAATAAGGGTACAATTTCAATTTCATTCTTCTGCATGTGGATATCCTATTTTCCCAATGCCATTTATTGAAGAGATTGTTCTTTCCCCATTGTGTATTCTCCACACAGATTGTCAAAGAAAAATTGACTGTAAATGTGTAGATTTATTTCTGAGCTCTCTATTCTGTTCCATTAGTTCATGTGTTTGTTTTTGTGCCAGTACCATACTGTTTTGATTACTATAGCTTTATGGTATATTTTGAAATCAGGGTGTGTGATATCTTACTCAATATTGCTTTGGCTATTTGGAGTTTTTTGTGTTTCTTCATTAATTGTGGATTAATTTTTCTATTTCTGTGAAAAACATCATTGGAATTTTGTTAGAAATTGCATTAAATCTGTAAATTGCTTTGGGTAATACGGACATTTTAACAATGTTAATACTTAGCATTCAGAATAAGAAGATGAAGGCATAGAGGCTCCTAAAAGCCCTAGGTGTATATATAGAAATTAATTTAAGTCCATTATTATTGTAACAAAAACTATAAGACACAGGGAGAGAAACAGAGAGCTAGAAAGTAAATAGAGATTGATTTGTCAAGAGTTTGATATGTCTTGATCAGGAAGTTTCATTTCCTTCTACTATAAGAATTAGTCATCCTCTGATATATCTTGTGTGTGTGTGTGTATTAATATATATGTA
>NW_012135414.1:6143349-6145805 GCF_000956105.1 Propithecus coquereli
TTGTTTTCATTTACAACTGTTTTAATTTTATATAAAAATAATCCCTTCCCTTGTCAAAGACTCATGCATTTTCTTTGTGAATAGCTTCAATTTTACACATTCAGAAATTTGATTTTCTGTTTGCGAGATGCTATTTCTAGCATGATAATGACACATGCAAAGTTAGTAAATTGCACTGGCTTAGGTTTCTCAAAGTCCAGGAGGTGAGCTTCAGGATGAAACTGTCAGGGAATATCAGATACATTCAAAGGGGGCTAATTTATTGACTGCACTGTCCAGGAGCTGACAAATAAGATAAGAGAAATTCGCCAATATGGATTTTAAGTAGCAGTTCTGCTATCCTCCAAATAAACCTAATTGAGAAGTATGAGTTACCTGAAAGAGGAGGCTCCTTCTAAAAACATGTTCAGAAAGTAAGCACTGTACTAGGCACAAAGTAGAATGATTTTTCCCATGGGTAAATCCCAAATCTAGGGCTATTTATTTCTTTAAGCTTCATTACATTGACTTCATTTGCTCTTTGAATAGTGTTTGCTCATTGAAGAGTGTTTATTAACTCCAACTCTTTATCACTAGTTTGCCCAAGAATCTCCCATTATTATCTAATTAGCCTGTGTGTAGGCCACTATTCCCTTATTAAACTGTAATGTATACTCTTTTCATAACCCACTGTAATTTGTTGGGTCAAAAAGCTCAATTAGAATTAATATTTGTGGGTTATACCATCAACCTGAACACTAATCAGTTTTAAGAACTTAAACACTCTGTCTTTCTTGTTTCAGTTGCAAGGAACAAATGTTACTTATTAGAAGTATTTATCAATCAGGGTTGCAATTTAGATTGTGGACAAGAGTAGCTATGCTCAAATTTTGTTCTAAAAAAAATTTTTACAGTCTTCAAAATTGTTGAGAGCCCCAAGTGCTTTGGTTGGCATATGTTATACGTATCATTAAGTATTATAGTCAAAATTAAAACTAGGAAATTTAAAAAGTAGTTTATTTTATATGACAATAATAAAGTGATCCCATATTAACACAAATAACAATTTTATGAAATATATCCCAAAGAAAAAATAATAAACAATGGCTTTTTAAATGTATCTTTATTTTCTTTAATTATCATTTTCTCTTCTGTATTCAATCTATCATGATATTATAAATCATACAGCACTTGGAAAATTAAACAGTAGTTGTGAGAGACTGAGTCAAAATAGAAAATAACATGTGATAATTATTATGAAAATAGAGCTAACCTCACTGATCCCTTGAAAGGGACCCAAGCCACACTTTGAGGACCACTGGACTGTAGCATCATCAAACAGACCCTGTAAACTATTAGATCTAAAAATAAACCATAAGTTTTGTTTGCAATGTTGATAAGCCAGTACTAAAATAAACAAAATGATAACAGAAAGTTTAAAAATATGCATTATTAACTTTATTTTAACCTAATGGAAAGCCCTCTGGATTAAAGTCCTAACTTTCCTCATGGGCAAACAGAGACCTAAAGATCTATTTGTTGAGCAAACCTTCAAGAAGATGTTCCTAGACAGGATAGTTTTGTGACATTGGCTAAAGAAGAAAATATAAAATAAATACAGTCATGTGAGGTTTAATGACAGGGACACATTCTGAGCAATGTATCTTTAGGCTATGTCATCATTGTGCAAACATTACAGAGTGGATTTACACAACTCTAGATTGTATAGCCTACTACACACCTATCCTGTGTAGGATAGCCTATTGTTCCTAGGCTACAAATCTGTACAGCATGTTACTATACTGAATAGTGTAGGCAATTATAACACAATCATATTTGAGTATCTAAACACATCTAAACATAGAAAAGGTACAGTAAAAATATGGTATAAGGGATAAAAAATGTACATCTGTATAGGGCACTTACCATGAGTGGAGCTCACGGGACTGGAATTTGCTTTGGGTGAGTCATTGAGTGAGTGGTGAGTGAACGGGATGGCATTGTACACTTACGCTAACTGATTTATAAAAAGAGTACTTGTGCTACGAGATTATGATGATTACGAGGTCACAAGGCAATAGCAATTTTTCAGATCCATTTTAATCTTATGGGACCACCATCGTATATGGGGTCCTTCATCGAACAAAATATAATTATGTGTCATGGCTGCAAATAATTTCTTTTAAAAAGGAAAAAAAAAGATAGTGTCCAGTGGCAGGGCAAAACTGATGTTTTGACTAGAAGCCAAATGTAACTTCAATCAAAAAGGCTGAGCAAAGGTGTGAATAAAGGCATGGAACATCAGGGAAGCTCCTGTAAAAATCCTTATTTTGAGCCAATGTGCATAGGAGCATTTCTAGGAAGCTAAAACCCTGGAAGGTTTTCCCAAAGTGCTACAACAGAGGCACAGGCCCTTCTAGGTTGACACATGAATAAGTAGATTGGTGAGATTGAAAAAATGAATTATTTAACAAAAT
>NW_012135414.1:6149157-6155450 GCF_000956105.1 Propithecus coquereli
TTTATTTCTCAACATAAGCTCCATCAGAACTGAGTGTACTGGGAATTTAACCATGTCAATGCAGTTTTTTAAAACATTATTAACTGTAGAAAAATGGGTGTACATTAAAGACATTTTAGGATTAGGAAATTAACAAAAAAAAATCAGAAGTAGTCAAATCAGGACTTTGAGGTGGATGCTTAATGATTTACCATCAAAACTCTCACAAAATTGCCCTTGTTTGATGAGAGCAATGAGTACCACATTGTCATGGTGGAAAAGGACCCTGTGGTGAAGATTTCCCAGGCATTTTTCTGCTAAAAAATTGGCTTTCTCAAAATACTCTTATAATAAGTAGATGTCAGTGTTTTTTGGCTCTTCGGAAAATCAAAAACCAAAATGTTTTGAGCATCCAAAAAAACTGTTGCCATGACCTTTGCTCTTGACTGGAATGCTTTTGTTTTAACTGAACCACTTCTACCTCTTGGTAGCCCTTGCTTTGATTATGCTCTGTCTTCAGGATTGTACTGGTAAAGCCATGTTTCATCCCCTGTTACAATTCTTCAAGGGAATGCTTCAGGATCTTAATTCCATTTGTTTAAAATTTCTATTGAAAGCTCTGCTCTTGTCTGCAGCTAATCTGGACACAATGGTTTTGGCACTCATCAAGTGGAAAGTTTGCTGAACTTTGATTTTTCAGTTAGAATTGTGTGAGCCGAACCAATTGAAATGTTGATGGTGTTGGCTGTTGTTTGTCCTGTTAATTGTTGCTCCTCTTCAATTAGAGCATGAACAAGCATAAATTTTTTCCTCACGAATTGATGTGGATGATCTACCACTGCAAGCTTCATCTTCAACATTGTCTTGTTCCTTCTCAAAACAAGTTATCCATGTATAAACTGCTTATTTCTTTGGTACATTCATTGTCCTGCTAAACTTTTCATAAAAGCATCAATGATTACATCATCAATTCCACCCAAAATTCACCATAAATGTGATGTTTGTTCTTGCTACAATTTTATCCTTCTTAGTGCCTCAAACTAGACATTTTATCACGTTAATACAAGTATATTTTGTTCCCCAAAATTTTGAAATCCATGTATAGTTTTTTCATAATATACATTTTCCATAAACTTTTTGAGGAATCCTCATAGTATCATGTAAAGTGTAATAAAAGATATCACGTAGGTTTGCTCTGATGGACTGCTAGTTGTTTCCTGAAAAGTCCTTAAACACAATTATGAGGCAAATTCTCAATGCAACAGCAAAGGGTCCAGGAATAATAGAAATGCCTGCCATCTTTGGGTTTGAGCTAGTGCTAGCATGGATGCCAGATATCTGTCACTGCAGAAGCAATTGGTATCTATCAGCTTTGCTAATTCAAGCACTCTTCTCCTTGCAAACAGTATTCAAATTCTTCTGTGTATACCACATCATCCTCCAATTTTAATTCATGAATTTTATGTATAGTTACTCTACTTCCAAACTCCAGAAATGGACAAGGGCTATGAGTGTGATGAAACAAACAGTTTATTTTTCTTGTGGCACTAGAGATTGGATTCAGGTTGAACATTTGACATATTCAATGATGATAAGATCTACCTAGACTTCAGTTGGGTCTTTTAACAGATTGGCTTATTGTCTTTTTGACTAAAGTAAACTTGTCAAAATGTAAGCCTATAGCTGCAAAAAGTGATCACATAGAAACCTGTAATAAAGCCAAGAGCTAAGAGGATTGAAATATGCAACAAAACGATGTCCTCAAAATATTAATTAGAATAAGCCAAACCTAAAACTAGATACCCATAAAAATGTCAATCATTTAAGCAAATAAATTGATTTTTGCATAGGCCAGTTTAGGTTGGATTTTTCCATCACTGACAAAGGATTATTAATATATTAATAATTGACATGCCTTATCTGTTTGGTCATGACCAATGCCATGACTAGTGTCAGTACCAGAATGTGTGTTCATTGCATGCCTGATAACTACAACAGTGGCCTTCATACGCACTAGACTGTGAAAAAGTTTGATTGTATATATTCACAATTTCATGAAAACAGAGGTGAACATCTTTTTGTGTTAAAGAGAGGTGAATATTTTTTGTATTAAGGGATGATGCTAATTAGAGGAAACACAAGCATATTCATGCCCAAAGAAGAAACTGCTATAAAAGGCATCCAGTCCAAGTGCATTGTGTAAGTTGTCTGGCTTGGCTTTCATCCAAAACCACACATGTTCTCAAAGTGCCTCTATGCAAAATGCAAATATTCTAGAATGTTAACAGCTAATAATCCCTTTTCCTCCTAGTAGGAAATAAGTTAACAACCAACAGAGAGGCAGCTGGAATGGGTACTAAAATGGAAGGGTGAAGGAATACAAATATGTGACTTGTCTGTGAGGGAGCTTGAGGGCAGAATTTAGTATTGACAGAATGTGGGAAGATGTGTACTATAAATTGCATAGTTCATAGCTTCCTATAGTTCTGCCGTGTTGTATCTGTGCTTCTGTGGGATTTGATAAGCATGTCTTAGATTTTCAGTCCTTGATTTGTACCAAGACATTCCATTAGCATATATTAGTATAATGGACAGAATTATTGAGAAATTGTCTATGAGTATACACACACATGTGTATGCATGAATTTTTCACTGTGGATTTAAAAAGGGAAAATGAATGTGTATCCTCTTCTACTTAAACTATGAGGAAAAAAATGTTTCCATTTATCTTTTTTGACTTTTTCAAGTAAGATGTGCTTTGTTCTCTCCTTTATCTCTATTTTTCATTAATTGAAAATCTATGCTTTCATGTTTGTTTCCCCTAGAATTTCATGTATTGTCAGTAGTTTCTAAACTTGCCTGTCTACCAGCATCACCACCAGAGAAGTTTGTCACAAATGCAGACTCCCAAATAACCACTCTGTATTCCCTGAATCAAAATCATGGGGTTGGAACCTGGAAATGTGAATTTTTAAAAAGTCTCCTCAACTTACATGGAAAACTTATTGTGGAAATACAGATCAAAGACTAAATTTTTCATAGGAGACATCTCCGTTTACTTAGTTTATATTTCTTTTTTTCTTGTAGGAAAAGAATGTGATTCACCACTTTAGATTCCATTTGAATTTGCTGACATGCCTACAAATGTATGTTTTTTTTTTTCAATTCAGCACTCTGTTTTTACTTTCCCAATTTTTATAAATTCCAGTTTAAAAATCACAATACACAAAAGAATAATTGTATTAACTTTTGATGTATTCACATCAATTCTCCACTTGAATTTTGAAGCCATTCCATCTCTGTGTAATAATATATGTCACAAATAGAAAGGCACTATAATTTTAATTGGTGTTTCTGACTATCACTGGGTTTTTTTATTTGTTTGTTTTACTTTATTGTGTTTGTTCATTTAAATTAAGATCTATTGTTCTACAGACTATGCTTTGAGTATTACTGAAACTGCTGCTCTCAAGACTATACAGTCTCACTCAATTGTTTCCTTACTTCATAGTCAAACACACAAAGTTGGCTCAAATGAATTGGGAGATTGATGGACACTCTCCTACTGATTCATCATTCTGGTAAACCTATCACAAGAAACTCAGATTAAAAGCCCCTGTACTATGAGGCTGAAGAAGAAAAGCTTTCTCAACTCCTTTGTAGCAGTTACTTTCTTATGGTCTCTGTAAAATAATAAATTTTTCTTGTTGCTGTTTTCATAATATGTGTTTAAAAGCAACAAAAATCTATTATGTATTCATAAAACCTCAAATGCAAGTTATATACCTCTAAATAAAGCTACAGATACAATAACAATATGACTACTAATATGTTGTGTCTTGTATGCGTTTTTGGTTTTCATTGTAGCTTTACATCAGTTGATTAAAGCAGGATGAAAATAGGATTAAAATCTTGTGTTGATGTTTATATAGCATCTTACAGTTGAGAGGCATTTTTATAGAAATCCATGTTTTAATGTAAATACCTGCATAATTTATCTCAACGACAAAATCAACTGGAACTAATTGAATCTACTGCTCAATAGTTAAAAACTCACAGTGTCTGTCGGGGCAGGGAGCACAATTAGAGGAAAAATGTTAGTTTATTACTGTGTCAAAATTTGTCCTCTGAAGCCTAAGATCATTTTACATGTATGCAATCATCTACATAAAGTTTATGTCAAAATTTTCTATATTTATGTGCATAGCTTCAATTGGAGATTAGCAACTTTGCGACTGCAGTTAAAGGAATTGCAACATGATGAAGAATGTGACAAGAGAACAGGTGATTGAACTAACAGAGAGAAGAATTCCTGCAAATTCATAGTGAGAAGAAAACAAAACAAGCAAAAAGCAAGCAATAGCAACAAAATATTATGATGGTATGATGGTGTATAAGAATAAGATGGTGATAAAACGAATAAACTAAAGTAAAGATACATAGAAAAAAAGAAACTGAAAGGTTATCGAAAACTATAGACTCTGAGGAGCTAGACAAACACATAACTGAGGGCCTATCAAGAATTCCAGAGACACATGCATTCTGACAGCTTGGAGATGATGTTTTCAGTGGGGCTTAAGAAAAAAGGTGATGCAAGATGTGTTCTACATATTCAATTTGATATATAGATTAATGTTGGGCTATTAGCAAGATAGTTTCAATTCTCCTGTTCACTCTCAATGTAACAGTTATGATAATTTCTAATAACTATCTTTATACTTTTATCACCACGGTGTTTGTCCCATAATTAACATATATCCAGGGGTACTGAAAGAAGTAAATTTCCAAACAATAGTTATAATCAGTAGAATTAATTACATATGAAATTCATGATTCATAATAATCCATTGAAATAGAAATTCTGCTTGAATCTCTGTGTGTGTATAGTTGCCTCATATCACTATATATTTGCTTCTATTTTGTGTTTTTCAAATTAAACTTTTTATTTAGGAACAATTTAAATTCACGAAATAATAGGAAAAGATTCTTTGCATCATTTACCCATTTTCCCCCAATGGTAACATATCTCAAATCTATGATATAGTATCACAACCAGGATATTGACTTTGACACAGAACAATTTCATGATCATAGGAGGATCTCTTCTGTTGCTCTTTTTGATAGCCACCCCCACTATCCTCCTAGCCCGCCCATACCTAAACTCTTAAACTCTGCCAAGCACGAATCTATTCTTCATTGCTTTAATTTTGTCATTTCTAAAATATTATATAAATTGAACATACAATATATAATCTTTTTAGATTGGTTTTTTCCATTTAGTATAATTCCCTGGGGATCGATCCAAGTTGCTTTTGGTATAAATAGTTCCTGCATTTTATTGTTGAGTAGTATTCCATGATATGGATGCTCCAGTGTGCTCAACTATTCACCTACTGCTGGGCACAGGATTGTTTCTGGTTACTGGCTGTTACAAATAAAGCTGCTATAAACATCCACATACAAGTTTTTGTGTGAGCAAATTTTTATTTCTCTACAGTAAATGCCCAGGAGCACAATGGCTGGGACAAATAGCAAGCACACAATTTTGGGGAAAATTCTATGTTCTTATCCAGTGTCTGTACCCTTTTACATATCCACCAGCAATGCATGAATGATCTAGTTTCTCTGTTATCAGTGTCAGCATTTGGGTTTGTCACTATGTTTGTTTGTTTGTTTTAATTTTAGCCATTCTAATATGTAGGTAGTGATTTTTTTTTCATTTTAATTCCTAATAATTTTGGATATATTTCCTATTGGTCATTTGCTACCAGGATATCTTATTTGTGAAACGTCTTTCGCCAATTTTATGATGGATTGTTTTTAAGCAATGAGTTTGAAGAGTTCTTTGTATATTCTTCATCCCACTTCTGTTGAAGTTTTGTAGTTTATAAATATTTTCTCCCAGTATTTAGGTTGCATTTTATCTTTAATAGAGTATTTTGCAGAGCAAATATTTGTAATTTTGATGAATTCCAATTTACATTTTTTTCATTTTGTGTATCTTGCCTTTGGTGTCAAGTCAATGAAACCATAACCTGGTCTGAAAATCTAAAGAATTTGTCCTATGGATTTTTTTACTAAAAGTTTTATGTTTTACATTTAAGTGCATGATGCATTTGAGTTCATTTTGGTGTAAGGTATTAAGCTTAAGTCAACATTAGTTCTTTTGCCTATGGTTGCATAGTTGTTCCAGCATCATTTGTTGAAAGCCTGTTTTTCCTCCAGTGAATTGTTTTCGCACCTGTTCTCCTTTTCTTCCATCAATACTACACATTCTTGATTACTACAACAGCATAAGTCTTGAAATCAGATAC
>NW_012135414.1:6157525-6159887 GCF_000956105.1 Propithecus coquereli
CTGTCTATTCACTCTAATGATAGTTTCCTTGGCAGTGCAGAAGCTTTTAATTTGATTAGATCCCTTCTGTTTGTAATACAACCATCTTATACATTTAGAACTACATGAAGTAGTGTTGTAATTTTACTCCAATAGTCAAACTTTGATTAGAAAACAAGTGAAGGAAAATGTGTGGTAATTTACACATAATTTGCTCTTTTCGTGTTCTTTCTTTATTTCTGATGCTACAAGATTGAATATTTTTTATTTCTTTTCAGTTCAGAAAACTCTCAGCCATTCTTTTAGGGAAAATTTGCTGGTAACAAATTTTCTTAGTTATCCTTCATCTGAGAATGTCTTAATTTCCCCTTCATTCTTGAAGTATATTGTCAGTAGATACAGGGTTTAGGTTGACAGTTCTTTGCCTTCAGCATTTCAAAATGTGCTAGTTTCTTTGGTCTCCATGATTTCTGATGAGAAATAACCTGACATTTAAATGGCTTTTCTTCTATAAATAAGAAATTGCCTCTATCTTATTGCTTTCAAGTTTTTGCCTTTGCCTTTAAGTTTTAGATGTTTTACTATGGTGTGTCTTGGTATTTATTTCTTTGGGTTTATCTGGTTTGGGTAAGCTCATATATATTTTGACAAATTTGGGATGTTTTAAGTTGCACCCTTTTGCCCTTTTTTTCCTAGGACTCCAATGACAGGAAAGTTAGCTCTTTTATTATAGTCCCATGAGTCTCTAAGAATCTTTTTCTTTTCCTTTCTTTCAGTGTATTTTCTCTCCATTGTTAAGATTTGGTAATATATATTATTCCATCTTCCTGTTCAGTGATTCTTTCCTTTGCCTCATTTATTTTAAAATTTATCTTTGTTCTTTGTTACATCTTTTATTTCAGCATATTATGAGGATACAAATGTTTAGGTTACATGTATTGCCTTTGCCCCACCCTAGTCAGAGCTTCAAGTGGCATATATCTTCTGTATTTTTGCTAAGACTTTCTATTTCTTTGCAGAACCTATTTTTTTAAATTTGTTTCAAACCTGTTCATAATTTCTCGTTGAAGCATTGAATTATGGCTGCATTAAAATCTCTGCCAGATAATTCTAACAACTCTGTCATCTACATTTTGGCATCTGTTGATTTGTAGTTGTCTTTTTCTCTTTGCTGTTGAGATGATCGTGGTTTCTGATATATTAAGTCATTAGATACTGAAACCTGGGCATCTGGGTGATATGATATGAGACTCTGGAGCCTTTTAAAACTTTCTGTTTTGGCTGGTTTCCTCTGACACTTCTCTGGTAGGGTAACTGGATCACTGCCTTGTTACTGTGTATGGAGTGGAAGTTCACATGGTCCACTGAGCTTCCCTTGATACCAGTGAGAGAGGTATCAAGGGAAGGTGCTCCTCATTACTGCTGGGTGAGACTGTGACTTCCAGCTCCCTACAAGGACTCAAACTGTCTGAGAGGTGCAGGAGTGCTCAACTACTACTCCTTGCCTGGCCTCCCCTGGCACTATGTGGTGAGGGGTAGACTCCTTATTGCTGGTGGGCATTTACGACAGCCCTACTTTTCTCTAGACCTCCACTGACACCATCTCAGCAAGATGAAGATGAGCAGCTTCATTACTGGCAGTTGGGACTGAAAGTAAGGGCTTCCCATACAGTCTTCACTGACGCCACAGGTGCGATGGAACTTTTTACTACTAACTGACCAAATTTAAGTTCTGGATCACTACTTAGCCTTTTCTGATACTACTTCAGTGGAGAACGTTGAAGTTGTGATGCTTAGATACAACCTGGCGATTGTGGAAGTCTAGGTTTTCTTCTCAGCTTTTGCTGGCATGGTTGGGTTGGGGCCACAGTTTTATCTGTAGTGTTTGGATAGAATAAAACACTTATTGTCTAAAATGTTTCTGTCTTTCTACACTGTTTTTTTCTTGGCCCTTTGGCTAGAAGAACAAACTTTTTTTGTTATCTTTTTTGTTTATTCTCCTTGGTGGTTCCAGGTTATTATCTTCTTTGGCAGTATGACTGAGATATGTGAACCATGAAGAATACCTAGGGAACTCACCATTGTGTTATTTCTTGGATCCCAAGGTCCTAAGCCTGTCTGCCTTCTCTTCATGTTTCAGTTTTATGTATAATGTCAAGGGGGGGATTAGTTGTCCTTACTGGGAAGAATAGGGAAAAGCATATCTACTCCATGTTCTCTGAAGCAGAAATCTCTATTTTATATTTTTAAAACTACTCAGTGCCGCCTGTAATCCTAGCACTCTGGGAGGCCGAGGCGGGCGGATTGTTTGAGCTCAGGAGTTCGAAATCAGCCTGAGCAAGAGCGAGACCCCGTCTCTACTAAGAATAGAAAGAAATTAATC
>NW_012135414.1:6159937-6161148 GCF_000956105.1 Propithecus coquereli
CTCCAGTGAATTGTTTTCGCACCTGTTCTCCTTTTCTTCCATCAATACTACACATTCTTGATTACTACAACAGCATAAGTCTTGAAATCAGATACACTGATTACTTCTCCTCTATTCTTTTTTTACAATATTGTTTTAGATACTCTAGTTTTTCACCTATCCATATATTTTACAGAAAATTTGTCTGTATGTACTAAAGAAATTCTTCTTACTAGAATATTGCTAGCAAATGAATTAAGCCTGTATATCAGTTTGGAGAGATTTTACAACTTTATTATGTTGAGGCTTCTA
Source organism: Propithecus coquereli (assembly GCF_000956105.1). NCBI lineage: Eukaryota > Metazoa > Chordata > Mammalia > Primates > Indriidae > Propithecus > Propithecus coquereli. The sequence continues at coordinate 6,160,229 of NW_012135414.1, forward strand.
ACTTATGAACACAATACGTCTCTACGTTCATTTTGATAGTCTGTAATGTCTTTTACTCACATTTTATACTTTCTAGCGTATAAGTCCTGCCCATGTTTGTTAGCTATATATCTAAATATTTATTTTGTTTTCTTGAGTGACTGTAAATCATATTTTAGTTTAGGTGTCTATTTGATCACAGCTAGTGCATATAAATACAATTTATTTTTTGACTTTTCTGCAACCTTGCTAAACACAATAATTTGTTCCAAGAGTATTTTTTGTAGAATTCTTCTGATTTTATACATAGTCATGCCCTTTGAAATTAAGGACAGTTTCATATTTAATGTAATTACTGATATGTTAGAACATACATATGTCAGTTTATTAATTTTTTGTTGTTTGTCATCTGATTTGCTTTCTTTATTTTCTTCATTTCTACCTTTCTGTGGGTTTCTTAGCTATTTTAATTCCATTTCCATTTTATCTACTACATTTTTATATGTATTTCTTTATATAACTTTTAGTGGTTGCTTTAGATATTATGTATTTTTTTTTTTTCCTGGAGACAGAGTCTTGCTTTGTTGCCCGGGCTAGAGTGCCGTGGCATCAGCCTAGCTCACAGCAACCTCAAATTCCTGGGCTCAAGCAATCCTTCTGCCTCAGCCTCCCAAGTAGCTGGGATTACAGGCATGCGCCACCATGCCCGGCTAATTTTTTCCTGTATATTGTTAGTTGTCCAGATAATTTCTTTCTATTTTTAGTAGAGACAGGATCTCGCTCTTGCTGAGGCTGATCTCAAACTCCTGACCGTGAGCGATCTTCCTGCCTCGGCCTCCCAGAGTGTTGGATTACAGGAGTGAGCCACCGCGCCTGGCTAGATATTATGTATTTACAACATCACAATCTACTGGCATAGACATTTTACCAGGTTTAGTAAA
>NW_012135414.1:6164408-6170069 GCF_000956105.1 Propithecus coquereli
GTTGCTGTGAGCTAGGCTGACGCCACGACACTCACTCGAGCCCGGGCAAAAGACTGAGACTCTGTCTCAAAAAAAAAAAAAAACAAACTACTCAGTGATATCATATTCTTTTAAAGAATTGAATTGATTTTAAATATCTAAATAGCAAAATGTGTTCAATAGTTTTATATTGCTCCAAAATAATATTTTATGTATTAATGCATTTTAAAATACTTAAATTGAGTGTCAATTCCATAGTAATTTTTCATGTTGAGTATATCTGTGATTCTATGAATTTTTTTTTGAAACATGTTTATATTTTCTTTGGTTGTCATTATAAGAACAATAAACTACATGCAACTACATACCAATTAATGCCAGTGTTTCATATAGCAATTTTTGCAATTCGTTTTCAAAGTCATAGTTTAATTTTTACATAAACCACAACAAAGTTATTAAATTATAATGATTCATTTCAGTGTCATCATGAATCTATTTATTTAATGTTAGTTATTCTTCCTTTATCTCTATACATAATAATAAATTGACATATTTCAAGACTATACACAATACCTCTTGTTAAACTCAGTCTCTATTATGTTTTCTGGATAAGGATCTTTAACTTACTACACAAATCTTTGAATAATAATAGGTGGATTTTATTTTAATTTCAGATTAGTTTCAAGTACAGATTTTCAATCATTTCTATGTACATCACAGGGTCTACAGTTCAATATATTTGTAGAAATAACTGCTGGTCTTGAAAGCCAATTATATAAGACTTAGAGTTTCCTTTACACATCTCTCAAAATAGTATTTAAATCCATTACAAATATTTCAAACATACAGAGGTTTTCTACATCTGATTAGGACCTTTTCCTTGACCTCCATTCTAAGTAGCCGGTACTGTTTGTTGATAATTTTGACTTGAATGCTTAATCATAAAAGCAAACCAAGGAAGCTTCTGGGGATGCATGGTAAACAGAAGTGTTCTTTAGAATTTAATGCTATTATTTCTACTGATATGTGTGCAGGAAAGAAACCATAATAATGAAACAGAGAGCAAGAAATCTGGCATAAAACATACTCAGAGGGAATAAAGAATTTGAAATTATTGCAAATGCAGTTATATAACTTTTTGCTAATTCAATGGAAAAAGAAAGGCATTTGGAAAAAAAGAATATTTGAATTAAAAAAGGAGAAGATGCTGTGAATTGGAATACTTAATGTAATCAATGTTATTAACATTTCCATACATTTGGTAGAACTATTTGGGTCATTAAATTAATGTCCACCTTTGTCTCACCAACTTCTATAGTATGTATAGTTCAGCTGTTGTTTAATAGAATTCTGTATGTAGGAGTTTCTTCTTCTTTTTTCCTGTTACTTTTCTGGAAATAAAAACCTCTAAATATATTCCCTTAGGGAGATGAAATTATCAATAACTTAGTTTTGTTAGAAATTAAAATTTGTAAAAAAATTCTTTTCAATAGGATTCACAGTTAAGAGTGGACAAAAATGTAGAAAAATCCACATTTTACAAAGAAATCTCAATACTAAGCAATAAGAAAACAAAGAATACAATTTAAAAAGGACCAAAAGTTCTGAATAGATGCCTCACCAAATAAGACATACAGATGACAAATAAATATACGTAATGATGCTCTGCATTGTTTGTCATTATAGAATGAAAAATTAAAACAATATGATATCATTGCACATGTAGAGATAGTAAAAGTATCAGTGATTCCCAGGGATTCAGGAGAGAAAGACGAGGGTTGAATAGGTAACACAGAGGGGAGTTTTTAGGGTGATAAAACTTCTTTATGAGACCACAATCATGGATACATGATGCTCATTTGTCTAAACCCATTGGACTTTACACCACAAAGATTTAACCTTATTATATGCAAACTTCGTAAAAATCATTTGGAAGATCATGGGAATCATAGAATGGAATGCATAGATTGACACAGCAATCTAACTAGTATTACAAATGTACAAAACAACCTGGTGGGAAAGGTGCTGAGTTAGTAATTTTGGAAATAAATAGAGTCTGAAAAGTAAGAAAGTGTATATAAGCTGTACGCCAGTTAATGAAATTGTTTCCTATGAAGGTGTCAGCTAACAATTATGATACTGCTGCACATTACACTGAAATTGAACAATTGCATAAATGATGCCAGACATGGGATCAGTTTGCTAACTATTGAAGGGAGATTTGGCAGATAAATAAGGGAAGCAGGCTAAGATGGTCCATGGATCAATAGATTAAAAATCAGGAGTTCTGTTTGATTTTTCTTTAATATTTCAATTTCTTTAGCAAATTTTTCTTCCAAGTCCTGGATTTTTTTTTTTTTGTGGTTTCTTTTTGTTCATTATCGATTTTCTCTTGCATATCATTGAGTTTTCTTACAATCCATGTTTGAAATTCTTCTTCTATCATTTAACGTTCTGAATTAGGTTGATATCCATTGCTAGAGAGCTGGTGTTCCCCTTTGGCAGTGTGCTTTCTGTTTGATTCTTCATGCTTTCAGAGTTTTTCCGCTGATTCCTTCCCATTTGGATCAGCTGTTGCTTATTATCTTTAGATTTTTGTTTAGATAATTACACTCCCAGTTTAGCCTCTGAGCCAGTAGGTGGTGTTTGTAGTTGAGATTTGACCACACCCTGTACGATGAGTCAGTAGATGCAGGAAAAGGGTATGCAAATTGACCTCCCTTTCAGTAGGTGGTGCTTGCTGGGAAGGGCAAGCTACAGTGTTGTTTTGGGGTCCTGTAACCAGCTCTTGTTCCTCTGGAGAGGCACTCTAGTGCCTAGGATGGTGGGTGGGGCTCTGGGACTTCCAGGTATGTCCTTATTCTCCACCTCAGTGTGGGCAGGTGGGGGAGTGAGGCTGGGTGGAGTTGGATTGGGCAAGCCTGCCCTCAAGCTCCACAAAAGCTGTTAGCAGGGGTCAAAGGTCCGTTCTCTGCTTCTGGGCAAAGCTGCCAGGGAGGGGCTGAAATGGCCCCACTCAGCCAAAAAGTCTGTGTGGGGGGGTGGGGCTGTCTGAGACCTGAAATCTGATATAGGCCTTCCTCCTTTCCACTCTCCCCTATTCCACGGTTTTTCCCAGGCTTCTGCCAGCAGGCAGGACCTCAAACCAGTGGATCTCCCCTGACTGTGATGTGCGCCGGGAGCTTCCCTGCTCAGAATTGCGGCCTGAGCTGGGAGCACGGCCCTTACATTCACGGAAGGAAGGTTGCTCCTCAAGCAAGCTTTAGCGAGGACCCGCTCCAATCTGCCCCTGAAGGCACACACGCCTCAGTAGACTGGTTCACAAATATTCCTTCTGTGCCCTCGGGCAATGGGATTGAGACCCAAGTGTAAGGGATGTGCCCTGCAGGTCTGTCCCCTGGGCCCCAGAGATCAATCCCAGGGAGAAGAATGCTGGTCTCAAGTCACCCATGGGGTGACCAAGGTGGATCAATGTCTCTCCGCCTTGGGATCTGTCCCACTGTGCTGGAGGCACCAGGCAAGCAGCACCTGGGAGGACCGGTGGGTAGGGAGCTCACAATTCAGGTAACCCTCAGTCCACTGTAGGGCCCCAAAAGGAAAGGTCCCCATCCCTGTGGATGCCTCCTGGTGGTGGCTAAATTGTCTCTCTCAGCAGCCGAGGGTAGAGAAGGGGAAGAGGAGAATGAAGTAGTATGGCACCTGCCGGTAGGCTTGGGACTGTGGGCTAGGAGGTGCCCTGAGGGAGCTGGGATCCTGGTGCCCTGTCTGCAAGAGGCTCACTGCTCACTGGTGGCAGCCATCTCTGGGCTGTTAGCAGGTCTCTCCAACCGCTCAGGAGCCCAACTGCAGTCTGAGATGCAGGGGAGGGAAAATTTAACCCCTTTACCTATCCTTGTCACTGATCTGCATGCTTCTCTGGGTTTAGAACCTGCCAATGCCTTTTGGTGCTGGGAAAATTGTATAGCCACATGTAGAAGATTAAAACAGAATCTGCACGTATCACCTGTCACAAAAATCAACTCACGGTGGATAATAGACTTAAACCTAAGGCATGAAACTATAAGAATTCTGGAAGAAAATGTTGGAAAAACTCTTATTGACATTGGCCTAGGCAAAGAATTTATGAAGAAGACCCCAAAGGCAATCACAGCAACAATGAAAATAAATAAATGGAATCTGATCAAATTAAAAAGCTTCTGCACAGCCAAGGAAACTATCATGAGAGCAAACAGACAACCTACAGAATGGGAGAAAATACTTGCATGCTACACATCCAATAAAGGGTTGATAACTAGAATCTATATAGAACTCAGGAAAATCAGCAAGAAAAAATCAAGCAACCCTATCAAAAAGTGGACAAAGGACATGAACAGAAAATTTTCAAAAGAAGATAGACTAATGGCCAGCAAACATATGAAAAAATGCTCAACATCTCTAGTCATCAGGGAAATGCAAATCAAAACCACAATGAGATATTACTTATCTCCAGTGAGGATGGCCTTTATCAAAAAGTCCCAAAACAATAAATGTTGGCGTGGATACAGAGAGATAGGAACACTCATACACTGCTGGTGGGACTGCAAATTAGTACAACCTCTGTGGAAAGTAATATGGAGGTACCCCAAAGAGCTACAAGTAGAACTACCGTTTGTTCCAGCAATCCCATTACTGGGCATCTACCCAAAGGAAAAAAAGACATTCTATAAAAAAGACATCTGCACTAGCATGTTTGTAGCAGCACAATTCACAATTGCAAAGATGTGGAAACAACCCAAGTGCCCATCAATACATGAGTGAATTAATAAAATGTGGTCTATGTATGCCATGGAGTTCTACTCAGCCACAAAAACCAATGGTGATCTAGCACCTCTTGTATTATCCTGGATAGAGCTGGAGCCCATTCTGCTAAGTGAAGTATCCCGAGAATGGAAAAACAAGCACCACATGTATTTACCATCAAATTGGTATAACTGATATAAGTTGTTAGGTAGATAGTAAGGGATTCCAGGTCTCCTAGGGATGAAAGTGGGTGCTGTTGCCCCCATCTTGATCCTGCCCAGCCCTAATTCTCCATATGTGGGGGAGGAGGGAATACTCTACAAATCTGCCAAACCAAACTTGGCACTCCAGCTGCAAAAGAATGCAGAGGACTTTCTAGCCCACAGGCCAAGCCACATGGTAGTTAAGGCTTAGGTCATGTGACTAAAAAAAAGTCCATAAAGTCCAGAAGGTAACCTAGAACCCACATGGTAGTTAAGGCTTAGGTCATGTGACTTCCAATTGTCCTATCAAAGTGGTTTCATGGTGACCTCTGAACAACAATGGAGGTCCCTATCCAGACACTATAAAATAGGATGCAGACCCTATGGATGTTTATCGGGGCAATTTATGCTGTGAAGAAAAATAATGGAATGTGGAGGGTCATCATTCATTAATTCAAATTTCAGTGGGAAAAGCAGTGGACTTTCTTGGTGCCATATAAAGAGATCAGAGCAGCCCTACAGCTAAAGGCAGGAAAAAGTTGAGAGACAGAATCTAACCATAAGTATAGAAGAGCTCTGACAAATGTGAAGTTCTCTGTCTAGGCAGGTCTGCAATGGTCAGGGCAGCACTACGATTAGAAAAGATAAAGATCCTGCATGTGAGATAAGAACATCTGGGTTTATGCTTTTGAAAATCCTT
>NW_012135414.1:6170119-6170904 GCF_000956105.1 Propithecus coquereli
ACATCAACAGCACTAGAACAAACATGCATCTTTAGTTTAATGAGCATAATGTCCAAAGAAGATTCCAGCTTTAATAGGTCTCAGAGACTGATATTAAGATCCTGCATGTGAGATAAGAACATCTGGGTTTATGCTTTTGAAAATCCTTCATCTCCAGATTCCTCTAAACTTTCTGAAAATGCAAATGTGGCCAACTCTTCCTTGATAAGGCTAGTACTCTCTCTTTCGCTTGAAGATGATGCAGGTATTTGTCACAAATAAGGCAACACGAACCATTAAAGATTTGTCTCCATCTCTTATCTTGGCTAATGGGCCAATAACTTGGTGATTTCTCTTTGCAGTCCTATAGAGAAATTTATGAGAGTACATGGAGTTAAGGATAAATGAGAAACTGGCTAATGACCAAGTACTAAGCCATACAATATTATCTTATTTTAAGGATTGTTTATTGAGCAAAGAATAACCAGAATTAGTGAGATATAGCTGTAGCAGAGAATGAGAGCTGGTCATTTTCATGAGGGATCCCTGAGCTGATGGCTTTTCTGAGATAAGATGGCCTGTGCCCACTCAGTTTTATCTCCCATGACCACTATTGTCAGTTTTTTTTTCTTTTCTTTCTTCTTTCTTTCTTTCCTTTTTTTATGAGACAGAGTCTTGCTCTGTCACCCAGGTTAGAGTGAAGTGCCGTCATCATAGCTCACTGCAACCTCAAACTCCTGGATTCAAGCAATTCTCCTGCCTCAGCCTCCCAAGTAGCTGGGACTACGGGAATGAACCACCATGCC
>NW_012135414.1:6171497-6176493 GCF_000956105.1 Propithecus coquereli
CTCAGGCTGGTCTCGAACTCCTGAGCTCAAACAATCCGCCCGCCTTGGCCTCCCAGAGTGCTAGGATTACAGGCGTGAGCCACCGCGCCCGGCCACTGAGATAATTTTTTAATCTTTTTCTGCCACTTGACTGCTTTGATAATTTAATAAAAGTTAGAAATTCTTTTCATTAAAATTTCAAATGTACACATACACATAAAATAATACTATCTCAAAGTTATATATGAATGTCAAGTAAGACTTAATTTCACATGACTTAGTTTTTAATAACTTAATATCTCAAATTCTGTATTTGATTTTTCCAAAGCCTATTTACAGAGCATCAGAGCTCAGGCTGACATCCTTTTGTTTTGAGGAAGTGCTTCGGCTGCATATTTTGTTCCTAAGATATTAAAGAGGAGATAATGTCATTGTATTACTATGAGAAAAGATGGTTTAGGTAAATGAACAACAAGAGAATATGATTAGTGTAATTTTCCATAAATTTAAAAGTGTTCCACTTACGATCTGTGTCACACATCTTTTTTTTTATATTTAAAGAAAGTTAATAAAGGAGAGAATGAAAGGGAGATATCAGAATTTTTAGCAATTTGTTAAAAAGTATTTGTCATGCTGATTTACCAGTTTATTTCATTATTTAAGACCCCCCAAAAGTATTATAGTTCATTAAGTTTTGCATTGAAAATATACTCATTGTAGTGAACATTTTATTGTAAAGACATTTTATAATAGAACTTGAGCCATGTCATTATATGATGTCTTTTCTTAATAATTTAACAAACATTGACTTCCGATGTGAAATGAGCCAATTAAAGTCATTTTAAAAATTCATAAGTTTCTCTAGGTTGCTATCAATTTTAAATAAGAACAGTATATAATATACTGCAGCTTAGTTTTTTTTTTTTTCCTCTATTTGAAAATACAGTTAATCTCACCATAATTATAGTTTTCTGTCACATTTCCCAATTGAATTGACATTTCAGGTCTTCTATGATCTTCCTCCCTAACTTGATTTGCTAAAGAGATAAGAAATCATGCTGAAGAATCCCATCTTCTAGTCAATTTGAAAAGCCCCGAATCAAATTTACTCATGGATTTTATCCTTTCTTCTTTTCTATTACAAAATTTGAGAAACATCAACAGCACTAGAACAAACATGCATCTTTAGTTTAATGAGCATAATGTCCAAAGAAGATTCCAGCTTTAATAGGTCTCAGAGACTGATATTGAACTAGCAAATAAAAAAATCCTAAAGAAACTGGAAGAAAATATATCCTAAAGGAAAAGACTCAGTTAATAAATCAGGCTCGAAAATCAAACCCTGCTCCAGGAAAGGTCATAAGAGATTTTTTAAAGGCATTGAAAATATGAAGACCATTTACTTTGAGACTTTGAGTAAATCCTCAGATCCTTAAAAGCTGAAGTGTAAAATTTTAAAGCCTAGATGTCTAATTGTATCGTTCTTCCCACTGCTGATAATTAGTAGAGTGACAGAGGATGCATCTTAGGATATGCCTACACAGGCTTTTTTCTGGTTCTGCTTCCTGCCTAGAGCTGGTAGGACTAAGGGACTCAGTCACCTGAACTAGCCCAAGAGATAAGTTTAGCATAGTTTTGGATTTGAATATTGGAAACTTAAGAGTCAAGTTAACACCCCGTTGTGTTTCTTTATAAAAGCTTCTGCAATGTTTGAATAAAACAAATACAATATTTTTCCAAAATTAGAAGGCTGATGTGATTCATTTCTGAAGACATAAGAGCAAATCAGCAGAAAGGCCCTGCCTGGCTAATGGTCCCTGATGTACCGGAGACATGCTTTGCCTTCGTGTGCTTGCTACACACTGGGTGACATGGCTTTAGGAAGACCACCTGACATCCAACACTGCCTTTTCTCTTATTTAACTCCCAATGGACTCGTGTTTATGTCTTGGGAAACAGCTAGGGCTGGAAGGATTTATTTTCAAATAAAGGACATGTAGTTTTACTACTTTTGGATATTTGACAGTTTGGCTGTAACTTCCTGATAGGAAGTAAAAGAAAATTAAAACAGTGGTAGGGAAAAGCAGAGATATTTCTCCCACTTCACTGTAGTACATAGCAGAGCCACAGGACTGCAAAGTTTGCAGGAGAACATTAGTAGAAGTTAAGTGCAAGTAGCAGTGTAGCAAGAAAGACAGTTGGCAGACAAGCCTGAGTCAGAGGGCTTTGTTTAAGGAAGTAATAGCACAAACAGTGAGACTTTAGTGGAAGAACTGAATCAAGGAGAAGTTGTATAGTACCTAGAAGAAGTATCTGTCTACTTCAAGGAACATAGGATTCAGTGGAAGTAACACAGGCGAACAGCAGTAGTGCTGGTGACATTTAGGGAATGTGGTGGTATATGATAATCAGAACAAACAAAGGTCAAGTGAAGAAGAAAATTAGAGTGGGGAGAGCATACAAAAACAACACTAAAGATCTCATGGTATACGTTTCAAGACTTCAAGTGAATGAGAAAACTTCCTGTGGCATAGTTTCCACAATATATTGATTCTGGCTTCTTCCTCAAAGTACAATTCCCTTTCCCAGTTGAAGTCTTCTTAAATAAAATTAATATAATGAGCTTATTATTATTTTTTAGTCAACAGGGATTATTTTTAGACTGTCTACATATAACAGATTTCAGATGTTTTGAAATGTTTAAAGAAATAAAAGAGTCAACTGGATGTTCTGCTGCAAGGTGAGAAAACAAACCTCTTTGTATCCTTACTGAAAATTATTCATTACCTGTTGCCTAAAATAAGTATTTAGATTTTTCTCATAATTAACCAGGGAGCATTGTTTATAATTTATAAAATCCTGATGATCATTTGAATACAATATGTGAATTTAAGTGTCAGTCTTTAAGTACTTTGAGAATGCTCTGCTAGGTGATATAATAATGTTTTAATTTTTATTGAACATCTAAACCATTAGAAAGACTGAGTTTCTATACATTTTTAAGCAAAATTTACCAATGATCATAGAATATAGTTATATTCATATTTTATATAATATTAGAGAAAACAAATATTCAAAACTAACTTGAAAGCTAAAGATACATATATATGTGATTATTTGATAATAAACACATTTTTCAGTGTAAATATACATATATCTAAAAATTTAGAAATTTCTCATAATTGTCTCAAATGTCTGCTTTGCTTTGATAGTGAAAATCTGGCTTGGCTTTGTTTGCACATAACTCTGCATTTTCATTAACTTGCCATTTCATCTGGACTTAGCTAAGCCATGTTAGCTGTCAATGATCAGAAAGGAGTTATATATGAATTATATCAGGATGAGTAGGGAAACATTCCAGTCCTGAAACAGTGCTTCTGTTACCTAATACAGAATTTCATGTCAGCTGTCTACCTACACAGGCATTTGTTCAACCTGGTCATAGCCAGTTTCATAAAAGAACTTTTAAAAAGATAAAACTAGCCCACTGCTTAAAATGTTAAAAATTTCCTTTATAATTACTCTACTGAGAAAATTGTCCTGCAATTCTATTAATATTCCATTACAGGACTTTCTCCCAAATGACATGGTGACAACGGTTTGCTTCAATTTTTCAGTGTGAGATTGGATAACACATCTGATTGTGTGTGTCTTGTGAAAAGAATCATATGTACCATGTAATATGACCTCATTTACTTATTTGCCTTGTCAGCTGTTCTAATTTAATAATTTTATTCACATCTGTTTCTTTTCTTTTTGAAATACATACATACACACACATTAACTTTCACATTCATTTAATTTTAAAATTATTGGAATGACTTTTCCAGGGTCAGTAAGCCGTGTCCTCACTTCAAGGCACATACATGTTCTTTACTTCAAGAAAAAAAGTATCACTGTCCTGTTCTTTAAAATATCTCATTAAAAAGTCTGTCATTCCACAACATACTCTGGGCATTTCGAATTTTTATTTTGTCTTTCTTAAAATGCTGACTTCGTTACCCTAGTGCAGACTTACTCAGCCTTGGTACTACTGATACTTTCAGTCAGATAATTCTTCAGTGTAGCAGGCTGTCTTGTGCATTGTAGACAATGAACAACATCCCTGGTCTCTGTCCTCTAGATGCCAGTAGCACTTGCTTTCCTCCAAAGTTATGACAACCAAAAATGTCTCCAGAAGTTGTCAAATGACCTCTGGCTGCATAAGTCTTCCCTGTACCCCTGGATGAGAAGCGCTATTGTAAAGATCTGGATTATATGTGTTTTTTGTACCTGTATTCTTCAATCTGTATTCTATACTGAATCTAAAAACTAGCGTTATGATTTAAAAATAAATATAATTTTATAACTTTTATTGATTCTATCCTCTCTACATGGCAATGGAGGTAGGCATGGGGAGCTGGCCAGGGATCTTTGTGCATATCTGCTCTTGCAAACACTGTCCTCTACAGCTAGCGGAGCTCACTGGGCTTTGGGCTAGAAGTAATAGGGAACTGAGGCCCCGGCAATCACAACTGTTCCAAAATGGGTAGGGGCAATGGTTAGACCCTCTGAATGTTTCAATCAGGGTAGAAATTAAGGGTTAATGGTAACATCTCATCATAATCTTCTTATCTTATTTGAAGCACTGATGGAAAAGCTTTTCCCTCATGTTTTCTTTTTTTAATAGAAACATATCAGAAGAGTTAGCGAGCATAATCTCAAGGAGGGATTTTTGACAAAGAGCCTTTAGATAAAAACATATTTATCAAAAAAATTTTGAACAAACGGCCTTTAGACACTGTATAATTCTCTTCCCTTATAACAGATATTCAAGCTACTTCTTGGAAGGGTCCCAAATGTTCTTGCTTAAGAACAATGGACAATAGTCACAGTCTCCTGATTCCATTAGAAAAAATTGTGGTTTCAGGGTATTTTTGGTCATAGGGGATTTTTTGGAGGTATCCTGAGTAAGAGTTGACACAGAAACCTGTGTTTCTCCAATAGGGTTTCCATAGTAATTCTATAGAGTTTCTGA
>NW_012135414.1:6176543-6179562 GCF_000956105.1 Propithecus coquereli
ATTACAAAATATTAATGTTATTATTATATTTGAATTTTTTCTAAGGAATTACATCATTAGATGGTATTCACTTAGAAACATTCAGCATGCTATTGGAATCTATTTCAGAAAGGCCTTTTCAAGGAAAATGTGTATGGAAAAAATGCATTGTTTCAATCATTGTCACTGAAAGAAATATTTGTTAAATTTCAGCTATGAAACAGATACTGTGTTAGTCCCTATATTCAAAGAAAAAAAACAAATATGATTTATGATCTAATGGAGATAATTTAATGAGTAATTTTAAATATTAACATAAGAAAAAGATAATGCAAAATGGGACCACATATTCACTACAAATAACCTAAGTCAGTCAAGAAAGTCTTCCCAGAGAACTGCCATTTAACCTGAGGTTTAATAAAAATGAGAAGCTAGCAATCAAAGGATTTGAGCCTTTCTAAGATTGGAAAGTCAATGCCTGAAGATGATGTTGATGAAGAAAGCTAACATACTGGTTATTGAATTTGTGCTGGGCAGTTTATCTAGCACTTTCACTGGCAGTAGATCTCACTTTGTACTTTCTAATCAATCTTCCTAATTATATGTAATCATTTAACAACTCTTTGAAGTAATTTTTATTATTGTCATCTTAGAAATACAGCTAATGTGCTATAGGGAGGTAAATTAACTTGGTAGAAGTCATGAAGCTTAAGTTGTTTACTTAGGTATGAATCCCGAGTCTGACAGCCTTCTAACTCAGGGTCCCTAAACAACATTACGTTGTATTATATTATTATTATTATGTTGCTAATTATATTATTTTATAAAATAAACAAAACAAGTTCATAATTTCTGGAGCAAAGACAGTGGTTAGGAGGAGAGGAAGAGGAGAGGGGTAAAAGAAAGTAGGATTGGGCAGAGGGTAAAGTTAGGCTGCATGGCTGCAGTGCCGCATTAAGAATGGATTTAGCTGTAACTGAGCTGATCATTCAGAGTTGTCCTGGGCTGGACTGAAATGCCTGGCCTTTGCCTCCCCACATGGATTAGTCACTGGATGAAGGCTGCCCTAGCAAAGGGGAGTGAGCTTGGAGAGGTCTTTTCAGCTGGAGCAATCCCTGAAAAGGGCTGAAGCCGATGACTGTCAACTGGCAGCATTTCTAGCAGCGAAGTCCTTCAGCCCTGAAGATCTATTCAGATGATGGATTATAATATCCAGAATAGCAGGATCTCTGCAAAGATCGGAAGGTGATAATAAAGAGGTTTCGAGGGTTATGCCCGGGTTAATGGATACAGCAATATATTTAATGGCCATTTCAAATGCTTAGGTAGTCATCAAAAACAGTAACATATCTAGAGAAAGATGATTAATTCAATTTTAGACCTCTAAGGTGAAAGTTTCCATAGCTACTAAGAAACGTGGGTCTAAAGTTTAGGAGGAAATTACAATAAATATTTGAGATTCATCAATGTATAAATATAATTGATTATATGGAATCAAGCAAATTACCCGGGGAGAATGTTTTGAGAGAGAAAAAGATGTCCAAAAATGCAAACCTAGCACAATTTCATTTGATGTTATTTACTTTTAAATCAGGGATACATTCAAAGTCTTTATTTTACTAGTACATTTTATTCACTGTCTGTTATAGGAGAAAAGGGAATAAGTATCATGTCCTAAATATATCATACAATTCTCTAAGAAAGAATATAAAGTAAATCAGTAAAAATACAAAATATAACCATGAAACAACTTTAAGTAGTCAGGAAGGGAAAAGCACATGATCATGGCAGATTACCTGCAGGGGTTTTGATGGGAACTGAGAAAACACGATATTAATAGCACATGCCTGGTTGCTACATGCACAGGTTTCAGACAGAATTCCTGTATTTTGGGTCTTGATGTCTGTTGATTATCTGAACACTGTTAAAATCATAGGTGAATTTTCTGTTTTATATGTTTTCTACACACTTGGTCCATTTCATCTACTTTTTAATCTATTCATTTTGAAATACTAATAACACTGTGTCAGAATAAAATATGGCAATCTCCAAAATACTTTGGGTTAAGGTAAAGGTGTTAAAAGTGTACCATATTTTTTTGCTCTTTTGTTTCTTTGCTCTTTTGTTTCTTTGCTCTTAAGTGTTTTGGTTGCTTAATTTTATTTTTTGTATGTCTCCTCCATAGACCTTTTGAGAATGAATTATCATAATTGTGTGTTATAATTACTTCTGATTAATATAGCATCCCATTAAGCTTATTCAATCTGTTAATTTTCTTATCACTAAAATTATTCAATTATCAAACAAATAGTGATAAGGTTAAGAGGTCTTTTATTATGAAAGTTTAAAAATCATTTTTCTAACATACATATATCAGCTGTTACATGCCAGAGGATGATTTAAATGAATGTCACTATTTTTATTTATTTATTTGTTTTATTTCAGGTTTTTTTAAAGTAGAACAAAGTTTTAATACTTGGGCAATATATGTTTCATATTTTAAAATAGAATTTCTTTGGAAATCTCTCAATATTTTGCAAAAACATTTTATATAATTAGTTAGAGTCAGATTTTTATTGGTCCTATATATTCACACTTCATTTAAGTCTTAGTAACTTTAAATAAAGTTAGTAATTTTCTTAATTTAGAAAAATGTTAATATTGAAATTAAAATGGTTTGTGGCTAAGTTAAACAGATTGTCATCACTTGCTGATAATATGCATCAAAATTGATTGTTTAGTGATAACCCGAGGGCTGCATGCTACCTAATAAGGGGGTAGGTGGGCAGGTTGTTCAGGAAGTTGATATCCATGTAAAAGGTACAGGTAGGAGCAAACCACTATAATTCAAATAAGAGCAATTTGATTGAAACTATAGTGTAAAATCAGGAGGGTTTTTTTTAAGGTATCAAAGAACGCATTCTAAAATGTGTGGATCCTTAATTACGTGAAAAAGAAATAATAGAAAGAATATCTAAAAGTAAATATTATTATGAATCAGGAAATTTGAGTTTGCCTAAAATGAATGAAAAATTTTCCA
>NW_012135414.1:6181421-6181738 GCF_000956105.1 Propithecus coquereli
CTTCCTCGAACTAAATGATAACGGAGAAACAAGCTATCAAAACCTATGGGATACAGCAAAAGCATTTCTGAGACGAAAACTAATAGCAATTAATGCTCATATCCAAAAAACAGAAAGATCAGACACTGACAACCTAATAAATGGAATCAAGGAGTTTTCCTTTAAGAGTAAAATAATTTACAAGCCTGAAAGTTAGAAAATCTGGAAAATTATTTTAGTTACATTGCTTGTGTTTGAAGTCACAACTCCCCAATCAAGTTGGTCAAGAAGAGGAAAGCTAATGCAACCATAAGAGCAGTAGACATATGGTGTGATAC
>NW_012135414.1:6182588-6198292 GCF_000956105.1 Propithecus coquereli
AGTGATACACTTGTTACAAATGATTAACCTACTTTGACACATCACATCACTATCGCGCAGAGTTCCTAGTTTACATTAGGGTTCACTCTTGGTGTTGTACCTTCTATGGGTTTGAACAAACATGTAATGACATGTATTCACATTTATAGTAACATGCAGAGTATTTTCTGTGCTCTGAAAGTCCCCTGTGGTCAGTATGTTAACCCCTTAATCCTCCTTAACCTCAGCAACCAATGATATGTCTACATAGTTTTGCCTGTTTCAGAACGTCATACAGAAGACATCATAGGAGAAAATCTAAATGACTTTGGATTTAGCAATGACTTCATAGATACAACACCAGAGGCATGATCCGTGAATGAATGAATGTTAATGTAAGTGAGACAAATTAAAGGATCATGAAACAACTTAGTAATAATGCTTATCAATACTCAGTAGAGAAAGTAGAAAATTAAATAGTGACACAAGAATCAAAATTTATTTCTGAAGCCCATTTGTATTTATCCATTTTATTATATTTATTACTCAGAAGAGATAATTTTGTGTAAAATAAGAATCATTTTTCAATTTTTAAAATTTAATTCTGAGAGTAAGAACATATTCAACATTTTGTGGGTGTTGTTCAGATGTCAGAGAATTCAACAGCCTGCAGGGGCCTAATTAGAACTAATTTTCAGTTCTTTTAACTCCCTTAGCTGTATAAGCTTATTTTTGAGCCCCAGGGTATAGCTCATATTTTTCTAACACTTCAGAAGATCAAATTTTATTCCCATTCAAAGAAAGGCAATCAGGATACTTGACCAAAATCAGAAGATTACAGAATAGATTAAGAGACAAACTAACATATGTATTGTATGTTTCACTCTTCTCTTTGTCTTGTTTTTGATTTATAGTTACATCAGGGTCTGTTTGGGCTACATTTGTAGCTGTCTCAAGGCCCACAGAGTTAAGGTTCACTTTTGATTTAAGTTACATGGATTTTATTTTTCTAATCAACTGTTGCTTTTTTGGAGGACAAGCTAACTTCATCTTTTTTGTTTCAGCATTAATTGTATTTAAACTTTTATCTCTGTTTAGAAATTTAGAATGCACTTCCATCCTTCCAACAAGTTACCATAATATTAATAGCATAACTAATATGTTTCTTCAAATTTATCACAGATTAGGGGCTAATAGAAACCTTATGAAATTGAGAAATAAAGTTTGCAGCATCTTGTGAATTGTCACCTGATCATCTCTCAAATATGCTCAAAAAAGGCAGATCAGTGATTGTCACATGGCTGGGGGTCAGGGAATTGACTCACTCATTTGACAAACTTTTTTACAGGCATATTATTATAACACTTCTGAATATAATGGTACAAGATGAGGGAATTCTGATTTGTAATTTAGTTAGCTTTATTATTTTTCAGAAATGAGAATCTTAAAAGTTCATTCCTTATGGGGACTCATGCCCTTGTAGTCTTCTTTAGCAGTATATGTTTTTGCTCTCACAATTTTCATACCATGAGTCTTGGAGTTGTCTAATTTGCTCATTATTGCTGATTGTAAGTCATATTTCATGACTCCTTTCTCAAAAACCCTATTTAAAATGTATACATCAAATTTCTGTATCTGCTGCCCATCTTTGTTGCAGTATTTACTGACCTCATGCTCACATCCCCTTTTTGTGTGAAGCGTTTAGCTTTTTGTGCATTGTTTTCCTCTTTACAACTATTCCTGGTATCATTGCTGGTGTGTTCAATACCCACATACCTTACCCGTATTCTTAACCATTGTCCTTAGCCACCTGATCTCCAAAGATCTCTCTTCCCTGCCATTCAATCACCTGCTATTATAGCCTTAATCCAGTCCACACCTCTGAAACATTGATTTTTAAACACCCCACTTCTTTACCATCATTCCCTACTTCAGGGTGTTATAAGTGGGTTGTTGAAAATCTTACAGTGAAATATAAGCCCCTTATGCCTGTCTCATTCTTACCATTCTATTGTACTTGTGCACTAGATTCCAGACCCTCTATTCTCTTCATGCTTTGCCTCTGTAGTTATCTTCTGTTTTACCTGCATTATAAATATTTTCTCTATTAGGTAATTGGTATCAGAATAAAATGCATTGTGTGTCCCATTATAAAACTAAAAATTGTCTTGCCTTCAAGTTCTCCTCTAGCTACTACTTAATTTTCTGCCATCTTTTAAATTACAGGGGTTTCCAACCTATGGCGAGTTATATAATTATTTAATTATATATTACAATGTAATAATAATAGAAATAAAGTGCACAATAAATGTAATGAGCTTGAATCATCCTGAAACCACCCCCCACCCCTGGTCCTTGGAAAAATTGTCTTCCATGAAAATGGTGCCAAAAAGGTTGGCGACCACTGCTTAAAAGATAGTTGGGAATATCCATAATCCAGCCGTGGGAATATCAATTACCTGATACCTGACCGCCTTGCCAATCTCATATCCCATTTCTCTTCCTTGTTGTTACTTTGCTTTAACAACATTGACCTTCTTGCTATTCGTAAACCTGCCAGCTGGTTATTGCCTCTATGTCCTTGTATTTTAGTTTCTACTTTCATAATTTTTCTTCTCTAAAGTTTCCACCCACCCAGTGGCCTCACGTGCTTCAGATCTCTTTTCAAATTTTACCTCGTTTGATAGGCCTTCCCCAATCACACTGTGTAAAGCTTTGGTACACTTTACTGTCCTGTTGGACTTCATTTTTTCCCATAGCATTTATCACCAGTGTAAATTATATTAACTATTCATTGATTTCCTTTTCAAATTATCTTTTTTTCTCCATTACAAATATAAATTCCTGAGAAAAGATCATGGTTTTGTTCATGTCTATAACCTCAAAGTTTTGGACAGAGCTTTACATGTAGTAAGTGCTTGATAAATATTTGCTGAAGAAATGAATTTTTAACATAAATTTGCCCAATTATATGATCCATGATAAATTGAATAAATGTTTAGGAAGAAGCCTTTGAAAATGCAAAGTAAAATGTCTCTACAACTTTTCTTGGTTCTGTGTGCTTCTATATGCAGTAAAAATTTATTAATTCTTTCATGATAAATTTCTAGAAACCATATATACACACATATATAATCTACTATATATATATGTATACACATACACACATGCACTTGAAGGGCTATTGACAAATATTAGTGTTTAAGAGTTGTTTGTTCAAAGATGGAGTAACAATATGTAAATATTGAATCCATCTGCCTTTGAAAGAGCACTCGAGTATTATACCAAGATTAGCATTTTATTCTCCCATTATAATATATAAGAAACTACTGATTATAATATGAGATACTACATGAATCCACCATTTTTTATGTTTATTTTAGAATTGAGACTTGCTGTGGATATTTGTATCCAACATATCACTTAATTTATTAAATCCTAACCACTTGTACAACCTTGATTCATTTATTTTAAAATACTAATACAGCCATTCTAGCAAGGTAACATATCTACAAGATAATTCCCTAGTAGGAAGAAAACACTTATAATCTCTTAAAGCATATACAGCCCTGTGTCTAGATACTTCCTTTATGTCTATGTATCTGTCCCTACAAAATTGTCTTATTCATTGTTAAGTAAACATTTCAGTTAACACTCCACTTTTCTTTAAACTTCTTTAAACTTGATATTTTGTGAAATTATTATAATTTCCTGGATTTCCCATGGTCCTAATGATGAGTGGAGTATCACCCCTTGGCAAGAAAAAAATTGGGGTTGATCTGCATTACAGAGTGTATGTCAGTGTTAGTCCTCTATGTATTCAGAATTATTCCTCATCTGTAAATCAGCCTCCTGAGGGAATATAAAAACATCAAAGTAGTTTAAAAGAAGATCGGTTCATTATTTCTAAGACAAAGTTATTTTCTCATTACAGAATTCTATGTAGTTTAGGTCAATAAACTCTTACTTAAGTATGTCCTATGTAATAAGAACTGGCTTAGGTGTTACCAAACAAGGAAAAAAAGAAATGTCTCCTTTTTTTTAAGGAACTTAAAATCTAGCAGGTAATGGTAATGTTGGACATGTAAACATGTAGTTTTAGTTCAATGTGTTAATCCATAAGATTAATAGAATAAAATAATTAGCATATAAGACATTTTTCTAATCAAATCTCTATAGAGACTTATGGACTTGGAGGATTTGATTGCCCTTATGAAAGCTGTCTAGTAACAGACATAAAGGCAATTTCAAACTTTTACATAGAAGAAATCATTCAAAAAATTGTATTATCTAGCCATCACTCTTGAGCAGAGAATTATATTAGGAAGTTTAATTAACAGAAGATTTCATACAAGAAGACTGAAGTTGAAAATTTCCTTTTCTCATAAAACCCCATTCAGTGTTTAAAATGGTTCTCTTATTAGGAAAAGGTGGAGAGGATGATTCCCACTAATTTCTAGGTTTATAATGTATGCAGTGCTATTGGTTATGGGTAGCCTATATTTTCCTCTGAAATGGGATTTTAAAAATATGTTTGAACATAAATCAATAAAAATACATATTTTAATTGTAAATTCTATTCATAGAAAGACAAATATATTGAAAA
Organism: Propithecus coquereli; assembly: GCF_000956105.1. Lineage (NCBI taxonomy): Eukaryota > Metazoa > Chordata > Mammalia > Primates > Indriidae > Propithecus > Propithecus coquereli. The sequence goes on from NW_012135414.1 coordinate 6,187,174, forward strand.
ATCTCATATTCTTTCTTCCTGGCAACCCAGGTGAGAGGTAAGAAGACTTCACAAGGCCACAGTGGTTTACCAGTAATCTGTTGCAACTGAGCTAAGAATGTTCCTTTCCACATTACCATATTTTAGTTCCCCACTAGTGACCAACCACATACACATTCCTTATGGGTCAAAGAAACATATTCTACCCCAGTCTTTGAGGAATTGGGGTGGTAGAATATGTTGAGTGTAGATATGTTGAATAAGGGCTCCATATGATCAAGTGAGTTCCAAGTTTCCATGAAGCTTCAAGGAGTTTCTTCATCAAACTAGAAAGTGAAGTGGGAAGAAAAGGGAAGGGAGATATAAATACATTCCTCTTTGGGACAAGATGGAGGACCTCATTCCTCATTTTAATATTAATAACAGAACCATCTATCAAATACTCAGAATTTTTTGAGGACATACAGCATTCTTTTCATCTGAGAGAAAAAAGACATCATCATTCATCTCAGCTGATACATGAAATGTAGTGTGTATTATAGTAGGCAGACATGATCTGTATGATGGTCAAATGTGACATTTGCATGTCATGTCCATGTTCTACTAACACCGTGGCTTCTATTACATTTTTAGGGCTTGTAGGTCCTAAAGATGGTACAGTCTCTGACAAATTTTTTTTCTAATTGTTCCCTTTCCTCAACTGTTCTGACATTTAATACAGGAAGTATTACATATCAAGACTTATTGACAAAAACAAGGCTCCTTTAATTGTTGCTATTTTTTTCTTTCCTTTTTCTAGATGCACATGATTCTTCCCTTTCTTCCTATTTTCTTGGCAGAAATAATGTTACTTCTAAGACACTGGAACTTTAGTATATAGACTTTTTCTATGGCATTTCATTGTACCAATCTTATCTAACCTGAGAACAAGTAGCTATGGCAGAAACTCTCGGCTAATATTCAGCGTACCTTGAATTTACATGAAAACTCCAACTCCTAGGTTTATCTTGGAAGGGCAAGCCCATATCAAGTCATTTGTCTATATTTGTGGATACAAGTAAATTAGACTTAATATTGCAAATAAGCATCATCTGATGGGAGAAAATTCTTCAGTGCATTATCTTTCAAAATGAAAGAGTCAAAGACAGGAAGATAAAAATCAGTTTTAAACTTTATATATAAAAAAGCTCTTTACAGAAAAATGAGTCTTAAGCCCCACAGGAAAAATAAAGGAAATTAATATAGCAGTACTTTGACTTTAAGAACTCCCGAAATAAGAGGAAAAAAAAGAAGTAACTATAAGGTTTAAGAAAAGAATAGAGTTCATGAATGAGTTTGAATATTAAGTGTTTAGACAGAAGAAATAAGAGACAGCAAGAAATGGAAAATAAAGCAATTTAAGCTGAAGGAAGAAGTGGCTGTGATGAGTATGACTGAACGAACATAAACAAATTTAGACATAAAGAACCCAAAGAATAAGCAATATGAAACTGTGAAGACTAAGAATCAAAGGCTGTAATGAGCGTATGATTTTACATTATAGAGAGGCACATAATTAATGAGATTATATTCTAGTTATTTACTTGTATAAGCCTTTTTTATGGGATTTTCTTTAAAATAGGCTTATCTTCCAAAATAGTCAATATGATAATTTTTGGTGGTTTGAAAGAGATTCTAATCAGTTATCCTTACACATATTTCCGTACTCTGATCATTCCAAGGAAACATTGCTCTTTTTATCATTATCTTCGTTTTATCTACTGGTGAGCTTTCCATTTATTTGCCTTTGCTTTATTTTTATTTCTGTTAAAACATGTTTCTAGTCACATGTGATAACTGGAGTAATAAGTTGGAAATGGCTAAGTGGTCAAGCTATAAGTTATAGTGGAAACAAAGACCTATACTATGTAATTGATCTCTAATATTTGGAGATCAATTCTAATACACTTTTGGAGATCAATTCTAATATACTTTTTGCAAGTATACCAAACTGCTGCTATGTAATTGATCTTTAATATTTGGAGCAGCAGTTTGATATACTTGAAAAAATGTTTTTATCTTCCAAAGTTCTCTTTTCTTTTTTCCAAGCATGGGAAATGCTGACAATTATTAATATCCTATTAATGTCCCTAACCAGATGTACCCTACTAATACTTCTTTCTCTCCCTTGGGTCTACTACGTAACATTTTACAAGTCTCCATTCTGTCTCCTACTAGATCAGGTGATTTCCATTTTCCCTCCTCCTAAATCCACTTGTTCTTTCTCCAGTGACCTCAGCTACAGGCCTTTTGCTCAAGCCTTTTCCTACTAAGGCTATCTTCCATTGAGAGGCAGGCTTTACTTATCCTTTGCTCTGAGCGCCACAGCTCAGGGTAGCCCTGCACATTCCCATTCACATATCCTCTCAGAGCTCTAGATCAGAAATTAACCCCATCCTTTGAAGGATGACTATTAAGTCTCCTACAAAGCAGTTAATAATGTTCCAAGTAATTGGCAAACTACAGGGTTTTAAGAAATTGAAGGAAAGCATGAGGAATTAACAGTATCACAGTGATATCAAGTCTCAGGAACACTGTGGTTCAGTGACGAAACATTGAGTTCCTGAAATGTTAAACAGAAGATCAAATAGGTATACAGGCACCAAAGAATGAAACAAAAATTGAGCTTTCAGAAGGAACCCAGGGAGATTGGCACAATGCTAAAATGGTAACTCGCAGAGGGAACCAGACCAATGCCCCATTTACTTGGGACTTAGAGAGCAGAGCAACAACGGAATGTTGGTTTTGTTCTGTAGGCTGTGATGGCTGCTTAAGACACCAGAAATAATAGTCCTAGAAATTGTAAAGCAATATGTATATTTTTTTATAGTATGGAACAGGAATGTTTTATTTTTTAAATGTATCATTATCATAAAAAAGTCCATTCTAATTGTGGATAATGCTTTAAATTCATGCATGATTTTAACATTTATATACCAAGAACTGACTTTGTACCGGACCTGATAGAAATTGAATTTTCTTTTGTCATGGGTAAATCTGACAGTTGGAAGTTTAGATTGTTTAAATACTAATTGCTTTATATTCTAAGCTGAAAATGGGGAATTATATCATTCTAAGAAGCAATAATCTCTACTCCTCCATTGTATTACTAATCAGAGTGCTGGATAACCTCAGAGTACTGACCTCTTGCATAACACCCACCTGCTCTTCTCTTCTTCCTTAGGTCTCAGCCTTGGAATTGTCGACACTGCGTTTCCCAGGTGCCTGACATCAGGTTCCAGTTTAGGCTTCTCCCTGCACAAGTACATCACGAGAAGGAAAGCGGCAGCTCTGATTTCTATGGCAGCAAAAGGTGCTTGCAGTGCCGGTGAGCACCTGGCCAGCTTCACGACAGGCCCTGCTCTCCCCAACCCCTACCAACTCAGTCTTGATCATCAGGTTGTCTCTAGACTTCCTCAAATGTCCCCTGGCAGCAAAATAACTGTTGGTTATGAAAGACTACTTGTGACCATTGTCTTATATCACTGGACGTAGTCACTACAGCTATGTGGATGCATTTAACATGGAACTATAGGTTCTTTTCATATTCACATTCAACATAGTGATACTTCAAGTATGCAAAGATTATTGGCTGACATTGAATATTCTCTTTAGGAGACTTTCCAATTTTTAATGCCTGTATTATTCTAGCATTTTATCCAATTAGGATCAGAGTGGGGAATGATCTGACAAAGAAGTAATGATAGTTTTTGAAATTCCATTTAAAAAAAAAGATGGGGTTGTTTCTTTACTTTAACTCCCTGAGTTTTCTAGACTACTGTGATAATATAATGGTAAATATTAATTTAAATATGTATTGCATAAATCAATGTGATTTTTATGACAGTGTTCATGTGAATATTTCTTGTCCTTGATTATTTTTTAGGGTCAATCATTGAATTCATCCTCAAAAGTACATACTCTGTTACCAGCAAGAAAAAGGCTCAGAAGCCAGTGTCTCATCCTACTTGATCTTAAACAATCCATTTAACAATTTTACTCTTCAGGTTGTTTTATGAATCTCTAGGTATGAAATGAGGTTTCAATATTTGCTTCTCACCTTAGGGAAATATTTTGAGGATTCTTAAAATGACTCAGAAATGGCTTGCAATGCTCAAGTCTATGATACCTGGCTGTAAGAGTGACTTACATGCCAACGGACATCAAATATTTAATTTTGATAAAACTATGACCAAGGCAAAGTTGCTGGTAGCAAGCAATTCCTTTAGAAAAGTATTAAGTCCCGAGCCTTTTGGCTATGATATCTGGCTATAAGAGTGAGTTACATGCTAACGGACATCAAATATTTAATTTTGATAAAGCTATGACCAAGGCAAAGTTGCTGGTAGCAAGCAATTCCTTTAGAAAAGTATTAAGTCCCTAGCCTTTTGGCAAAACACTCAGTACGCTGAATTTGTTCTCAAATTTTATCAATGTACAGATGACAACTTGTAGTGGTACTTTCAAGTTATTTTATTTCCAGTTCACTTGGCCATGTATGTTTTATTAAATTTTAGTTTCTGTTGTCTCATCTTGTATTTATAATATCACAATTGATGACATTTTGTGTAAGAAAATTTTAACATCCTTGTATCTAACAGTGTAATTCCACACATCCATGAATTACTAGAATTCATTCTGTGGTTCAATCATCCAGCAAACTTTCATTAAACCAATACTCTGGAGAAAGATCTTTGAGGTGAAAAAATATATTAAGACATGGTCTGTAACCTGAAATTAATAAACTCTTCAAACTATTGAGAAATCCATGTATTTACGTATGTTTCAATCACAAAAACAAAAACATGCATTTTAAATAATAATTGTGGAAAAGGTTGGACAAGTGGTACAATTTATGTTGAAGTACCCTAGAGAACTCAGCTCTGCAAAGTCACTATTAATATGCTTAATGTTCCATGAGAGAGATTTAAAAAGATATTTCTTTGAGGGCTGATACCTGCCTGTAAGGTTGCATTTACATAACAAGACCACATTTGCTAGCTTTGTCAAGCCTCTTCCTTTCTGCCTTCCAAAAATCTGTTTTACTGCTTCCAAGCCCCCATTCTTTAAAAACCTCTGTATGTCATGGTCATGGAAGAGTTGAATGTTCATGCTGAGGTTTCCTGTGTATATACATGTTAAATAAATGTATGTCTTTTTCTTCCTATTAAAAAATGTTATTTTTAAGGAACTGATTTCATTTTCTTGCTTTATGCAAGACATTTTTGCATATATTTAAACCCTGCTTATTAACATCTTCCTACCTAAGCCTTTAACATTTAAATTACTCTAGTGTTACCCAGACCATTGTAGTTAAAATGTAGCTCCAGTTTCATTCCTTTATTTCATAAATAAAATGTCTATTATAAAAAAGAACTTGGACAATTTTCATAAGTGTATATTATTAAATGTTTAGCCAGTGTTCATTCCATGAAAATTTGTGTTCTCCATTACTTGTCTTTCCTCTGGAGTTGGATCACTGTAATAGGTTTTCTTTTCCTTTAAGACGAAGAAGGCATATGTGCAGAAATGAAACAAAGAATAAACTTTCCCTCCTCTAAACAACTCCCTTCTCTCTCTCTTTCTGTCTCTGTCTCTGTCTCTCTCATATACACACACATTTCTGCTGATACAAAGTATGTAATAAGAAATTGCCAACTTTGCAATAATGCATACAGCAGACATGAGAGCTACAGCATAAATATAAGGAGATTATAAGAATCAGAGAAAGCTAGAGAGGCCTAAAATTAGGGTGAACATATAATTTATTATAAAAATTGGTCACTTTATAAATTAAAAAAGGATGCTATTAATAATTCCACCAATACAATAACTATAAAACTCATTGAAAAACACCACTCCCTTTTGCCATTGACTATTCGGATTTCATGTTAGGTACTTTTACATGGTTAGGATGTGATAGAGTTTTGATTTTCACAATATTCTAATGATTTAAGGCTTTTATTTCCTATGGTTTTCTGTTCATCATCTCTTTAGTCTAATGTTGAATGTTTGCTATTGGTGTGTAAATGGCTTCACAATATATTTTTAGACATTTGCTGATTTAATTATCATGCTAATTAATACTCTGTTCTACACACACACACACACACTATACATAATTCTAGGATCTTATTTCAAATTGGAAAAATGATACTATTTATTTCAACTTTAATATGTTATTTTTTCACTATCAAAATTGATCCCCCACAGTAGAAGTTGTTTAATGGCAGATTAGATTTAAGGCACAATTTTGCTCACCAACCCAGATGTCCCTGGAGCTTACAATATTTCCAAGAATAGATAATTAGTTTTGAAAGTTACTGACTTCCCAATTAGGGTTGTGCAAATCCAGATATTAGTTATTTGAACAAAAATACATTATATATTACTTGATCATATTTTAAAAATTACATCCTGATGATGTACAAGATGATGTACAAGGCCTCTAATGTGTCTTCTCTATTTCCACTTTTCCCTCTCCTCCAAAATGCTTTATCCATAAAATATATCCTTTTAGATTATTGTGATAATCTTTAATCTCCTTCTCTACAATCTCACAGTCTTTTAATTTGGCCTTTACTTTTTTAACCACATCTAGATAAAATACAAATTTAATCCTGCCATCCCCGTACTAGTAATTGAAACACTCCTCATTGTCTGAGGTGGGGGCTGGGGGCATAACCAAACAACCTGGGTAATATGCCAAGCTCCTGTGTGTCTGGCTACATCTCTTACACCTTCTTGTGACATGCTATTACTTGACATCTCTCATCTCCCATATCCCTTCCATGTCCTTGTTTATGTAGTTCTTTCTTAGCTAAATGCCCTTCTCTTTTTTTCCAACTATAGTGTATCTGATAATTTTGCAAAATTGAGTTCAAGTTGACTTCTCCATATAACATTTTCTCATCCATTTCATCTCATTAAATTTAGTCACCAACTCCTTTGTGATTCTACTCTACTGTGCAGACTTCTATGATATATTACTTAGACCATTTTATTTCATACAGGTTTGTAAGGATAAGTATGTATATTTTAATTTTTAATTTCTAATATCTAATAAAGTACTTAATAAAATAAATTCTTGTTTAACAAATTAATAAAGAAGGTCTTAGTCTATTTGTGTTGCTATAACAAAGTATCTGAGACTGGGAAATTTATAAATGAAAGAAATTTATTTCTCTGAGTTCTAGAGGCTGGGAAGTTCAAGATCAAGGCACTGGTAGGTTTGGTGTCTGGTGAGGGCCCAGTCTCCGCTTCCAGGATTATGCCTTGAACACTACATCCTTCAGAGGGTGCAGATTGCTGTGTCTCCACATGGCAGAAGAAATGGAAAGTCAAAAGAGGCCTAGATAGGGCCCTCTAGCCCCTTAATAAGGCACTAAGTCCATCCATTAAAGCAGAGCCCTCATGTCCTAATCACCTCTTATGGGCCCCACCTCTTAATACTGTTGTACTGAAGATTAAATTTGGACATGAATTTTGGAAAGAACACAAAAATTCAAGCCATAGCAATGAGTTATCGATAGTTGCTAAATTAATTAATTAATTCATCCTCTTCAGATTTTACTCTCCCTTCCCCCCCCCACTTTAATAGGTTTCAGCCTCTGTAGGCCAAATAAGGAAGTGAAGTTCTATCCCCTCAAGAGAGTTTAAGTAAGTTAGTAGTCTACAGTATATCTGAAACATTATCTACCCTTTACTCTAAACCTGGATGAATACCACATTTCTTCTTGTACCACATTGACTGATCAAGCTAATAAAAAAAAAGAACTTTAGAGTGAATCCATCAAAAGAAGAGAGATGCATTGTTCTTTTCTAGCAGATGATTTGAGCTATCTATCAAAATGTCTCTAGGCCAAACTAGAGAGATTTAGTTTAAAACCTTGAATGTTAAGAATGTTATTCATCACATTTTAAAAAGAGTTTTCTAGGGCAAAGTAGTATATTTTCATCTCTCTGAGAGAGTTGCTTCAATTAGTTTTAAAACATAAGGAGTAAAAAGTTTAGAAAAATTTAAAGTTAATATCTCTATATGTTTGCAAAGAATATTTATTTATCTAAAATTCTAATAGAAGGGTTGGCTTACATCATTTATTCTCTTTTCTATCTAAAGTGGGAATGAAGTTAAATTTATACCATGTGTGGCTCAAATCTTAGGTTTTTTAATTTCAGAATGCTACAGAAATGCAGATGTTTTGCTTGCATAAATTGCTTTTATACCATTTGAGTCAAAATTATAAGTGTGCCCATCCCCCAGATAGTGTGCATTGTACCTGTTAGGTGTGAATTTATCCATCTCCTCCTCCCAACTCCTATCCTGCTTAATTTCCAATGAATGTTATTTCCGTATGTGTTATTTCCGTAAGTGTTGATAGATTAGTTCCAATTTAATTGTGAGTACATGTAGTGTTTTTTTTTGATTTTTGTGATATTTCACTTAGAAGAATGGTCTCCAGTTCCATCCAGGTTAATACAAGCAGTATTAGTTAACCATTTTTTATGGCTGAATAGTACTCCATGGTATACATATACCACATTTTATTAATCCACTCATGTTATTGATGGACACTTGGGTTGTTTCCACATCTCTGCAATTGTGAATTGTGCTGCTATAAACATTTCAGTGCAGGTGTGTTTTTTATAGAATGTCTTTTTTTTCCCTCTGTGTAAATACCTAGTAGTGGGATTACTGGATCAAATGGTAGTTCTACTTTTAGTTCTTTGAGGTATCTCCGTACTACTTTCCATAGAAGCTGTACTAGTTTGCAGTCAAACTAACAGTGTATAAGTGTTCCTTTCTTTCCACATCCATGTCAGCATTTGTTGTTTTGGGACTTTTTGATAAAAGCCATTCTCACTGGAGATAGTGATATTACATCATGGTTTTGATTTACATTTCCCTGATGATTAGAGATGTTGAGCATTTTTTCATGTTTGTTGGCCATTAGTCTATCTTCTTAGGAAAAGTTTCCGTTCCTGTCTTTTGCCCAATTTTTGATGGGTTGTTTGATTTTTTTCTTGCTGATTTGCTTGAGTATTTTATAGATTATAATTACCAGCCCTTTTTTGGATATATAGCATGAAAACATTTTCTCCCATTCTGTAGTTTGTCTATTTGCTCTAACGATTGTTTCCTTGGCTATGCAGAAGCTTTTTAATTTGATCTGGTTCCATTTATTTATTTTTGTTGTTTTTGTGATTGCTTTTCGGGTCTTCATAAATTCTTTGTCTAGGCCAATGTTTATAAGAGTTTTTCCAACATTTTCTTCTAGAATTCTTATAGTTTCCTGCCTTAGGTTTAAGTCCATTATCCATTTATGATTTGATTTTGGTAGTGGTGACAGGTGCAGATCCTGTTTCAGTCTTCTACATGTGGCTATCCAATTTCCCCAACACCATTTATTGATTAGGGATGTTTTCTGCAGTGTATGTTTTTGTCTGCTTTGTCAAAGATCAGATGGGTATATGAGGATGGTTTTTTTATCTGGATTTTCTCTTCTGATACATTGGTCTATTTCTCTGTTCTTGTGCCAGTACCATGCTGTTTTGGTTACTATAGCCTTGTAGTATAGCTTGAAGTCTGGTAAATTGATGCCTTCCAATTTGTTTTTTTTGCTTAAGGTTGCTTTGGCTATACAAGGTCTTCTCTGGTTTCATACTAAGCATAGAATTCTTTTTTTCTAGATCTGTGAAAAATGATGTTGGTATTTTAATAGGGATTTCATTGAATCTGTAGATCACTTTGAGTAGTACAGACATTTTAACAATGTTGATTCTGCCGATACATGAGCATGGTATGCTTTTCCATCTGTTTATGTCCTTTACTATTTCCTTCCTCAGTGTTTCACAGTTCTCCCTGTAGAGGTCTTTCACCTCCTTAGTTAAATATATTCCTAGGTACTTTATTTTCTTTGTTGCTATTGTGAAAGGTATTGAGTCTTTGATTTGGTTCCCAGCTTAACTGTTTTTGGTATATATAAATGCTACTTGTTTGTGTATATTGATTTTGTAATCTGAGACTGGTGAATTTATTTACCAATTCAAGTAGTCTCATGGCAGAATCTTGGGGGTGTTCTAGATATATGACCAGATCTTAGCTTTATGTGTAGTCTCCTCTTCTCCTACCTACATTGCCTTCTCTAATTGTTTTTCTCATTTTTCTACTTCTCGCTGTCCCTCATTTTGTCTTTTTCTGATTTTCTTTTCTCTTTCTACATTATCTGTGATCTTCTTCCTTCTCTTAATTCTAGTTTTCATGGCATTTTATTGCTCATTTTGATTGTATATCTGAGTAGATTGAACAGATCTGATGATTATTTTATACGTAAATTTAAGTGACATTTTCTTTCTAAGCTACTTATGCTTAATGTAATTACTGATATGCCTGAGATTAAATCTGCCACATTGCTCTTTGTTTTGTTTTTTCTACATGTTCTATATTATATTTACTTCTTTTTTTTTATGGCTGAGAAACTGAGGTTTATTGAAGTCATTTGCTTAAATCATATAATTAATAAATGGTAAGAGAGAGACTTTACACTTTAATCTTTCTGACAGACCATGAGATCTGCAAATCCTCTTGGTAAACTTCACCGTGTATTTAAGCCATAAATAAATCTTCGTAAGGGTATGTTGGTCAGCACATTTTAAGCTCAAAAGATTAGTCTATGTCACTACATTTCAACATTATATTCCCCCAGAGGACAATCTAAAACATATATATAAACTGTAGTGTTCAAACCAATGTATTTGATTGACTAATGTTATTGAAAAATGTGTTTATTTTATTTTTTTTTTCTTTTTCTTTTATTTCAGCATATTACGGGGGTACAGATGTTTAGGTTACGTATGTTGCCCTTGGTCCCCCCCCAAGTCCGTGTTTCAAATATGTCCACGCTTTGAGTGGTGCGCATACTTCTTTAAGTTATTTTGATTATCCCTTTTTCTACTCTCTTAGCTATCTAATTATTCTTTTTTAAAAATATTTTGCACTAGTACCGTATTAATCACAGCATGCATCATCAAACTCATCTATCATGAGTTAATATTTTATGACTTCCTTAACATTTCATATTTATTCAATGTCTCCTGTGTT
>NW_012135414.1:6199972-6202049 GCF_000956105.1 Propithecus coquereli
TATTTTAAACTTGTTTTCCATATCCCTACACATTGTCTTTGATAAAGTTGTGCTCAATAAATGTTTACAAATTGAAGAAATGAGTGATTATATAAAACCCCAATGTAAAATTCTCAAGTTGTAGGTTAACTTCAATCCAGTGTCACTGCAGGACTGAAGGCTTCCAACTGCAGAATTTGAAGTCATCTTTCTTGCAGTCAAGCAATAAATTTGAAAATGTCTTATCCCCTCATTCAAATCCCATTTTTCTACCTAAAAGGCATAAATTTGACTTTGGTATTATAGAAGGGAAGAAAGACAATAAATAAATCATAAGCATATATAAAAGAGAGTGTCAGGCACTAAATGATAAAAGAAGAGTAAATCAAAAGTAGGGGATGGGGAGCAATCAGGGAAACAAGAGATGACAGCAATGATGCAGATCAGATGTGAAGGATAGAGTTGGTGAGTTGTCTTTCTCCAAATCTGTCATTCTGGAAGTAAATATTAAGATAATAATAGTAACAGATTTAGAGGATGGTGGTTAGGATTAATTGCAATGCAATGAAATGGTTTATGGGCATAACGAAGCCTCAGTAACTGAAATGCAGTATATGGGGCTTAGAAAAGCAAGGCAAATAGTCATTATTCTAAACAACTTATCATTGATAGAATATTTATGGGCATATGAATATTATCTTTATTCAGGTATCTGAGGTAACCTGTAGATTATTACGAAAGGCAGGATTCTCTCCTGACTATAGAAAAACACAGATTTCTCAAAGCCACTGAGATAATAGAATTTACACAGGTATGTTAGCAAGGGAACACATTCTGGTTTGTGAAATGTTGTATAATGCTGGCTCTTAAGGCCCCAGAATGATTGAAATGTCTATGGTAAAAGAAAAGAATTCTACCCTGTTTCTGCATTTTTTTTTGATACTTTGCTTATATGTGCATATCTGGACCACTGCTTGAACAGACTGTAAGCCTTCAATTTTCCAAACCCTAGATTAGTACTCTCAATAACTTGATAGTTATGTGCTTCAAATTATATATTTTATTTATAGAAACCGATTGTACTGATTCTTCATAAATAGTAAATGCTATTCTTTAGACATCTAGTGTCCATCTCCTTCTTTCCTATAAACGTCCTTACCTCTAGTCTACATATGTTGGCACTGGAATAAAAAGAAAAGGCAGATGGGAGGGGGGAGGAGGGGATGGGTATATACATACATAATGAGTGCAATGCGCACCGTCTGGGTGATGGAAACACTTGAATCTCTGACTGGGGGGGAAGGGGAGCAAGGGCAATGTAACTTAAATATTTGTACCCCCATAATATGTAGAAATAAAAAAGAATTAAAAAAAAGAGAAAGAAAGAAAAAGAAAAGAAAACTTTTAGTAGCACAGAGACGTCTTGATGTATGGAATATCATGACTCTTTATATATAAATTTATCTATGTAGTATAATAATGACTATTTAATACAACATTCAAATCAAAGTTTTCATAACATTTCCTGGAGCAGGAGCAAACATTAAAAGGTTTCACCTTTTTTTATGAATTAAATGGGTTTAAGTTTCTAAATTGCCAAGCCATGGTCATTCTTTTATTTCTTGTGTTAGTAATTACGTTAAACCCTGGAACTGGTCCACAAATTTTTATAATTTTGTGACTTGTACCTTTAACTCCTTAAGTTACAAATTTATTTAGGACATAATAAATACTTGTCACTGTGTTAGGGAGAGTAAAAACTTAGAAATGGTTTAAAACCTGGTCTCTGTTCTGCAGGAACTTAAAGTTTATCCTAGCCTTTAAACCTAAAGTTAATTTCATCCTTCTACATGATATAGAAAGTGCATCAGATGTATTTTAGTGTGGTGTAGAATACTCAACATCAAGAGTATCTTTGTGGTCCATGCATCTGATATCATCCTGAGAAACACTTGAAAACACAAGAATTGTGTTTTATAAGATGAAGTGAGAGTTACTTCCTATATTTTTTTATTTAGTGTTTTGAGGACTTTTCCGGTCTAATCAGGTGACAAAGTTCCTCCAATTATCATTCTTTGTAGTTTTATTTTTGCCTCAG
>NW_012135414.1:6202352-6220586 GCF_000956105.1 Propithecus coquereli
CCGTGTTTCAAATATGTCCACCCTTAAATCTTTTTTTCCCAGTTCTCACTGGACCTACTTTATCCTTACTTCGACTACGTGAGTGATTTTCCATACCTCCAAACCCCATTTTCTTCTAGTCACATTTCTTTTTCCTGAGAAAGTTCATAGGATTAGTCCATAGTCCATAGTTCTAATGACCCAGGCAGTTAAAATGCTCCTAGAGAATACACGGAGCCATGAGTTTAATAATACAGGGGTCTGACACTGTGTATCTGGAGCCAGATCACCTGGGTTGGAATCTTGAATCCACTATGAATCAATTGTATGAACGTGCACAAAGGACAAGGAAACTTCTTGCCATCCATTTTCTTCTCTCCCTTTAAATGAGTGTAATAATAGTAATTAATTCATGGAGAAGTTGTACAATTAAATAAAGTTATAGTGTATCTTCCTATTATTATCATCATCATCATTATTATTGTTAAAGTGATTTCAATAAACACTTCTGGGAAAATAGGCAACTCATATAGAGAATTATATGCAATTCTGCATGCAATCTGAAAAATTTAAGAACTTACTTTCAGAAATCAGTCAAAGACATAAATCAAAAAGCTTTTGATGTGAATTAATTACTAGTCAGAAGTGTTTCGCCCTAGGACAGTGGGGGCAAAGATGAGTAAAACATTTCTGAACTAGCATTCCTTTACGATGGAAGTTGATAACGTATGTACCATAAGAAACAAATAGGATTGATTTAATGTTAGGAAGTGGTTAGAATCAGCGGGTGAGTGTATCAGTAGAATGTGGAACAATCCCTGAAGGCTGAGTGAGAAAATACTTTTCATTTATGGGATAAGAATACATATTCCATTTTCATTATATCTCACTGTGAATTAGTACCATATCCACAGACTAGCATTTTCTAAGGCTTGTTTACCGAACTTAAAGAGATGCATTTTATTTGTGGAATAAAAATGTTTTCCCAAGCATGTTGCTTGGTGGTGTGATGCTTCTCAACAGAATAAAATGACAAAGTGAAGATAAATTTCAGAGGATGACAGAGATTGAGAGCAACCGTAAGTTCCTAATTCAAGAAAGGGAAGAGGGTAATTGTGTCTTATTCATCTTTTTGTTTATAGTGTTTAGCACAATACTGGAAACATAGTAAAAATGCAGTAAATGTTTTTAAATTAATATATATATAAATTACAGGTGATAAAATTGTTTCAAAAATATTCTCAAGGAATTGTTATTACTGAATAAGTAATTTATTATTATAGTCTTATAATCAAATTTTCCACTGAAAATAAAGTTTTAATCATTGTATTATTGTATATTGGATTGTATTTTTGAACATATTAAGATGAACAATTTGTATTCTTACTAACTTATGTTCGTTCCCAGGTGCCTTGATGTTCTCCTCCAATTAAACTCCAAGGAAAGTACTCATACATCTTGGGGTTTGGAAATAAGGTTTTCAAAATGCACAATTATCCACAGCCTCAAACAATCATTTTCCTCTGCAAAGAACAATTTTTTATATGTACAGAGAATAAATTTGAAAGCACCAAGCCTAGGATATTGCAGCATAAAGGTTTTAAATGATTCAAAGATTAGCAAAGTTGACAAAATTCTGATCCTATAGAAAGAGATTAAAGCCGCTTCTGAGATTGAAAGGAGGGGCCTAGAGAGAGGTAAATATTTATTTATAGGATACTGATGATGTTGTTCATGTCTGCTAAATTTCTTAGATGGTTATTTTAATATGAAAGTTATGTAATTAATATAATAAATTAATAAATAAATGTCAGCAGTAGGACAGGGGTTCAGTGCAGAAGCTGGCTGGCTTCCTGCCAACAGCCATCTTACCCTGTTGCCCTGACCCAAGTTCCCTAACTAGGGCTTTGTAGAAACCCTCTGATAGCATAGTATATTCTAAGACACTGATACTGACCCTGATTAAATATAGATAGATAAATAGATAGATAGAGATAAATAGATTAGATAGATAAAATAGATAGATAATTTGGTTATAATTTCCAATTCCTCTTTGGCAACATTTTTCTACAGTCTTATGCCTTTCCTTTTCCCCCCTTTTCTGTTTTACTTCTTGTTCCTTTGTTGTTATACAAAGTAATTTCTGCTTCTGTTATGAAATATTGTTCATCTTCAGAAGCGGTGGGTTTTTTTTTTGATTTTGTGATTATCTTTCAAATATTTTAGAGCAATTTTTGTGAAACCATGGATACGAAATTAAATTTCATTAAATATGAAATGTCTGATTTTGACTCCAAAGTGTACTTTATTATAACTAAAACAAGAAACAGTACAATTAATCAAAATATGTGCCTAAACTATCCATAGAATTTTGCCATCTTAACAGTAGCTTGTCTATGCTAGCAGTGAAGAAGCCTGGACAGCAAGTGACGATGAAATCATGAAAGGCGTTTTTCACAGCTTATTGAGAATTGAATATTTTTCCTTGCAAGACACAGTCCAAAGCCTGGAAGAAATGGTAGTCAGTTGGTGCAAGTTCTGGTGAATATGGTGGATGACAGAAAGTTTCCAAGTCCAGCTCCTATAGTTTGAGCAGCAGTTGTTTGTGGGACACACGGTCAAGCATTGTCTTGCATGAGGATTGGCCCGTCTCTATTGACCAATCTTGGCTGCTTAATTACAAGCATCCTCATCATTTCATCCACTTGGTTGCAATAGACATCCATTGTGATTGGTTGACCAGGTTTCATGAAGCTGTAGTGGATAATACCAGCACTGGACCACCAAACAGACACCATTAGTTTTTTTATGATATTTGGTTTTAGACTGCGTTTCCGCACTTCATCTTTATCTAACTATCATGCCGAATGCTTTTGATTGTCCAAAATAATCCATTTTTCATCACATGTAATAATACAGTGTAGAAATGGTTCGCCTTTATGTCTTGACAGCAAAGAAAGGCAACCTTCAAGGCGATTTCTCTGCTGATGCTCATTTAATTCAAGCAGACGGAACTCATCTATCCAGTTTCTTTACCTTGCTGATTTGTTTCAAATGGTCCAATATTGTTGGAATAGTAATGTCAAACCTTGCTGCTAATTCACACACAGGGTGAGATGGATTTGGTTCCACTACAGCTTTCGGCTGATCATTATTGACTTTGGTCTCAGGTCACCCATGTGGCTCATTTTCAAAATTAACGTCACCAGAATGGATCTTCTCAAACCATTGATGTACTATGTGTTCATTAGCCACATCCTTCCCAAATGCTTCATTGATATTTTGAGCTGTCTGTGCTTCACTGGTTCCAAGACAGAACTCATAATCAAAAATAACATAAATTTTTGACTTATCTATGGTTTCACAAAAATCGCTCTAGAAACTTTTTTGAAAGATAATCACAAGCCAAAATTTGGATTTGTAAGACTGAGGATGTACCTTCACAGTAAAAATAAAACAAGAAGTGTCAAAGTGAAATGTCAGAGATATTAACTGTCAAACTTAGTACTTAAGGAAATCAGACATTTCATACTTAATAACCTAATACTATTTGAAGGGGGTCTTTATGAGGGATAACCCAGTTCACGGCCTCCTAGAAACTGTATTTTACCTTGTGACTTAGTTATGAATGTGTCTTCTTTATCTCTTTTGTTTCCCCACCAACTTAAAAGGGCAAGATTGTTAAAATTGCAGTGTCTCCTCTCTTCATTAATATACAGATAGTCTGCTTTTTGTAAAAATGTCTCACCGGGACATTTTGTCATTCAGCTCCATCTTATTTGCTTCTCCAGACTTGCTGAGTGGGGAGTCCTTGTCTAGGGATCCACTGTTAGAAACAATGAACTGGCAGTTTGCCCCACAGGATGCACTGTTCATATTGGGAAACCATACAATCTTGACTTTATGAGATATTTAATCATGAGCTCCTGTATCTGTCTTCACTCCTTCACTGTCTTCATCCCATTTGTCAGATTTGGTCTTATAGACATAATCACAGTTGTGCTGAAAATGGCGTTTTTGTTTCAGTCACTGAAACTTTTGGTTGATTTTGTGTGAGATCCCAGGGAAAAAGAGGCAAATGGTTTACTTTAGTCTGTCATTGCCATTTTAAGACTATAATAATGAGGGCTTAAATCTGAACATGGCTGAATGCCTTACATAGAAACTTATTTTTTCTTTCTGAAAATGGAAATGATACATAAGTAATGTCCATTTGCAATGATGCTTGCTATATTTTACACATATATTGTATTGCATACATATTGAGTTCCTATTATATTATGATTAATAAATATATGTTCAATAAAAGATGGTATGACTCAATGTGACCAAATTGCTGAGCAGTTTTCTTATCTAAGGAACAATTTCTGAATGTCCTCTTAGATCATAGTTAATTGATTATTTATAGAAACTTCACATATAAGGCCTGATTTCTGCAGATGGTTTAGTTTAATATTACCTTGTGAGTGTCATAATCATCTAATGAATAACATAATAGATGTATCCACTCCTTCAGGAAACAATCCTTCACAGAAATCCTGGCTTTTGATCTCTTTAGGACTTAATATTCTCTTTCCCCAAAGAGTATTTTGTTTTCTGTTTTCTTTACCTAATTATCAAAATATTTTACTTTGATATATCTCTTGTATTCTTTAATTTAATGTCTATTTCCTGCATTTTCTTTAAAAAAACCTCCATATGACACAGGTGCTCTGATTCTCATCAAAAGAGGCTGATCTGTTAGATCACCTGTGCTAGAGTGTGTGAGCTGCCTCATGGTATTAATAGATTAGTCATTTCTAAGAGTCTTGTCATAGGAAAGGGAAATGTCCTTGACTCAAGGTCATAGTTCTTTTGTTTATCATAATCATAACAGTAGAAATACGAAAAAACAGGTTTGAAAGGGAGCATGGCCCCCAAGAGGGCAAGGCCAACACACTGCTGTGATGGGACTGAGAAGCAGCAGAGTTATTATGATGACAACATCTCACACAGGAAAGCGGAGACTTGAGAAAATGCGCAGGCCGCCTGAAGCCAAGCCAGTCTCCTTTCTGTGTGATGAGGTAGGTGATAGCGTGATACAGCATAGTTGCTCTTTGTTGTCTGCAAGTGTTATGATTTGCTAGTCCTTCCATGGCATCAGAGAACGGAGCTATTATGTATTTCCTCTTCAATTCTGTCCCTATATGTAATATTTCACTTTCTAATTACTTTCTGTCATTGAACTAATTAGGTAATTATGCTACTCATTTAGCATTAAGTGGGAACCTATTCCATACTAGGCATAACAGATTGAAAAATATATGTTCTTCAGAAGTTCGTGATTTATAGGGAAGAACTATCTGTAAGTAAATAATTACAGACTTGAGTTTCAAGTGTTCTAATAAGCACATGCACGTGTATCTCATTATAAAATACCTAGAACACTATAATCAACATGATTTCTGGTGTTTCCGGTTAGGAATTTGAAAACTAACTGGAAGTGGATAATAAGAAGAGTTACAGAAGGAACAAACTCAGCCTGTTGTTGCTTTGGAGGTGGGATACTTTTCTTTTTGCATGATCAGGGTAGCAGCCTACCTATTGCTGAAGTGGAAACAAGCATTTCTTTACACCTGGCAAAGCAACATAAGACTCAGCTTACCAATGTGTGAATAAGAACACATTAAGGATTGTGAAAATGTCACTGTTTTGTTAACCCTAGAATTAAAATCCTTTTCTTTTTCTTTTTTTCCCCCAATTTGGGAAGATTAATAATACAAAATAGGCAACAGGAAATACTGTTAAAAACCAAATGGTACATTGAAGGAATATATACCATAAGGATCAATAGCCTTAATATGTAGAGTACTTTATAAAACAGAAAATAATTGGCTTTTTAACTCTAATACATATGCAAAAAGACTAAAGGTTTTAATAAAAAATGAAATGCAAATGACCAATAACTATGAGACATAATGGTTAATTTAATGAATAACTGAAAATGCAAATTTAAAGATGAGACATAATTTTCAAATATATGATTGTAAATATTTTTTTAAACCTGGATGTGACTGACATTTGAGAGAAACTTCTGGGGGGTACTCTATATTTGAAATTTAACATTGGCACAGTACATAAAAAAGTTTAATGTTACTTACAATAGAGAAAAACTAAAAATATTCTGCATTTTTGGAATGGTTATAAAAACTGTTATAATGTGGTTCTTATGATAATTAGAGCTCTTTTAAGTTATAAAATATGTTACTATTAATATCACATAGAAACCATTAGAAACATGTTTGTTATGACTATGGTAAATATAGAAAATATGAAGCAAGAAGAGGCTACAAAATACATATTAATGACTATGTAGACATCAAAACAAAAATTGTTGGCCTTTAGAGGAAGGGGACAGGGCAAGATGGTTGAATAGAAACCTCCAGGGATTGATTGATTGTCCCTGTGCAGGAACACCTAATTCAACCGCTACCCCCACAAGAAAGCACCTTCAGAAGAACCAAAGCAGAGAAAGATAAATCTAGAATGTTCTCACTTATATGTGGGAGCTAAATATTAAAAAACAATTAATCTTATGAAGAAACAGAGTAGAATGATAGTTACGAGAGGCTGTGAAGGGTATCAGGGAAGGAGGGATAAAATGGGGATGATTAATCTATTATCTATTATCTAAACCTAATCTATTATGATTTCAAAAATATAGTTAGATAGTTAGAAAGGATGAACAATATTTTATAACACAGCAAAGTGACTATAATCAACAATAAGTTAAGGTATGCTTTAAAATAACTAAAAGAGTGAAATTGGAATGTTCGTAACACAAAGAAATGTTAAATGCCTGAGGTGATGGATATCCTAATTACCCTGATTTGATTAATTCACATTGTATGTCTGTATCAAAACAACACATGTACCCTATAAAGATATATTATTCTATACCCATAAGAATTAAAAATAAAAATTTTTTAAAAATAAAAATTTTTTATTAAAAGGAAATAGGATAAAATTCACAGTGGATTTTCATGGCTATCGATTCTTTGAGTGATTCTTTTATACATTTTAAATTTTATTTTTATGTTAAAAAATTTTAAAAGTATAATCAATATATGAATATTTATAGCTTATCCCATGAGTTTGCCACTAAGCCATTTATGGGAAATGAGAATTTCAGTAAGGAACACCAGACGCTTCAGTGACTGCAGGTGTGAATCTATGTTGTAATGAAAATGACAGGAAATTTAATGTAGATTGGCATGGGATGCTCCTGGCAGAAACGAGAGGGGATTCTAAGCCAAAATTTGCCCCATAGCCTTAAGCTTTCCACTGCACACTAAGAAAACAAGCTGCTCCTTAGCCTGAATATAAAAAGGTCAAGTTTGAAATTAAACTGGACAAGTGCTTGATTTCAATACATGGTGCTGTCTCAGTGACTTTGTGAAGCCAATTATTTTGTTAAATTCTCTCTGAAGCCCTGGGGAACATAAAGTCCATCCCTGATTTGAACATTTTTTATGAACGATTCTTTTCCTTTCTGATTGCTGCTAATAGATTTTCTCCCACTGATGACATTAGCTCTTTTGCAATATCATCCTGCTTCTCCCTACTTTTGTTCTTTTTTAGTAGTAAGCTGTTTTAAAGGTCAACAGAACTTTGAAAGGTGAATTAAAAATCAACTAAAGACTTTTCTGGTATATTTAGACAAAGATACATTTATAGGATTCTTATTTTGATGATGTTATTCACACCTGCTAAATTTTTAGGTCGTTGTTTTAATACGAAAATTAAATAATTTGTATTTTTAGAAACTTAATTGGAAAGACATCTATGTCCACTGAATTCCTATGGCCCACCAGCAAAGCTACTGATTTTCAGTTTTTGTGAAATTTATCAGAGAGTTGTCTTTGCCCTTTTCTCCTTAAAACACATCTGGCATACAGGTATCAGTTATTGCCCAATTTACACAGCAGCACAATTTTGGGGAATGATTCTACAGTTTATTTTTCCAAATGAAATTGATTTTTTTAAGAGACCCAAGTCCTTGGAAAAAAATTGCATTTTCACCACATGGTCAAAATTCATCATTTTCATGAAATCACTTGGTCCTACATCATAAAAAAGTCAAAAACTGAAAACCTCTAACTAGCTATGTTTGCTCTCTAAAAGCAAATCAAAAACCTGTGCTGCCAAAACTCCAGTAAATAGCCTTGCTAGGCAGCCTGTACTCAGTGCCTTACTCTCCCATACTGTCTGCCAGCTCCTTGTCATGGCAGAGTATAAAGAATTCTTTCGCATTTACATTTTCTTTTACAGCTTAAGGGAAAAGGTACAAAAATCATAACACACCACGAGAAAGATGATTTTAATATCTTTGCAACTTCTTTCTGAAACATTCTTGAAATACCTCTTCTCTGATGCTTTCAGTAGCATTTCTGAGCTTGGGTCATGTGCACATAATCTTAGGGGAATAGGAGCCTCAAAAAGAAAATTGAAATAGCTCCCAGCCAAGGAGCTATAAGCATCTGCTTGAGGAGCTAAAAGAATGATAGATTTGGGCTTTGTTTCTGACCTCTCTTTCACGGCTTCTCTGTATTTACATAGCTGAAGTGAGCACAGAGAGAGGCTGTGCTGTCTGAGAGTTTTTCTTTTATCCAGTATGTCAACCATGAAAAGAAAGAAAAGACAACTTCTACCTAATAGCTAGAGTCAGGTCCTAGAGGAGAAGGTGTATCCTCAGTTTGCTTCCCCCTTTTGCTTCCTGTGACTTATGAAACACCGAATGAATCACCACTAGTTTTTGTCTTCATCAAATATACTCTGCAAATGCCTATTAATCATTGGATATTGTGTAATTTTAAACATTTAGAAAGAGCTGTTGGACACAAGTCAAAGGGGCTAATTATATTATTGCAAAAACAGATATTTATTCAAACTAGAAGACAGTACAGTGACAGAACTTTTTTTTTTTTAATAGGAGTATTATCTGGTTCTCTCTAGGCAGAAATATGGAGTTTATCTTTTTCCATGATAATGAACTAACTCTTTCTCTAACTTAGGGAACAGACCATCCTTTAGAAAGAAAATGTTCTGCTACCTCCTGAGTACAAAAAGAGAAGAGAAAAATAAAAGTGATTGTTTGCATTGTGATAAAAGGCAGGTTAGCATAGAATGTAAGATCTAGAAGGTGCTAAAAGGCCAATTCATCCAACTTCTCATTATGAAGGTGAAAAAAAGAGGCACAGAGTATTTAAGTGTTTTGTTCAAGGCCATTGAAAAAGTTGGGATATTTACAATACCAAGAATCTTATATTAGTATTTATAGGATTCTATACATCTGAGTCCTTACCATTTCCTAACAGCATAAAAATTTTATTGTCGTTAAATCTATACTGGAAAGGTCATACAATATCTCCTGCATTGTACTTCCACCAGGAAAATTCAGTTTTCATCCTTGATACAATGGTCAGTTTGTATTGTAGAAGAATATTAGAAGGACCCCTTAGAGAACAAAGCCATTCCATTGGAGTTTATACTGTCGTGATGTCAGCAAAAGGATACAGTGGGACTGAGATGAAAGTTTCTGTGATGAGCCTAAACCCCTTTATCCCATGATATGGAATGAATTGAATAAATGGAAATAATAATGCATATCTAAAACATGTTTCTTGGTTTCTTAATCTCATGGCTACACTGGATGTATATAGTTATATAAATATGTAAATAAGCACACAACTAGATATTAAAACACTGATAAAACATAATGCCATATTTTTAATTTTATATAGTTAGATTTGAAATATGCTTTAGAGAACTAGAACTAGAATTAGCATTCTAGTTTCAAGAAACTAGAATTAGAACCACATTCTAGTTTTAGTACAGGTATTTGAATATGAAAAATGACACTGAGCAGAAATTATCATTCAACAGTTTATTGAGAATTTGATTATGATTTCACAATTACTGCATTAAAGTACAATTTCTGTCTCATTCTATATTAAAGTCTATATTAAAAAGATTTCAACAAAAGCACAATAATTTTTTTTTTGCCCAAAGAAGTGGTCATTTCCTTAAATTCAGTGGTCTCCAACCTTTTTGGCACCAGGAACCCGTTTCATGGAAGAAACTTATTCCACGGGCAGAGTGTGGGGAGGAGGGAGAGGATGGCTTTGAGATGATTCAACACATTAAATTTATTGTGCACTTTATTTCTCTTACTATTACATTGTAATATATAATGAAATAATTTATACAATTCACCATAATGCAGAATCAGTAGGAGCCCTGTTCTTGTTTTCCTGCAACTAGACCATCCCACCTGGGGGTGATGGGAAACAGTGATGCCCAAAGTGTGTTGCTTATGTCCAATCTACTCCAAAATCTCATTTTGGTTGCTGTCTCTGCAGAAAACCCTGCTTCACAAAAATAGAATGTTGGAAATAGAAGCAGGCTTTTTGGTGCTTTTGTGGCAATTTCAGGATATTCCATCTTGACTTTAATCCAGAACGTATGGAGATTTGAAGTTGTCTCAAATATACTTTTAAGGACACCATCATTTGTGATCTCAAGCAGTTGATCCTCCTCTAGAACAGACAAAGTCGATTCACCTGGCTTATTCACAAATGGTCAATTCACAAAAGGGTCACAGAAATATTCCTTCCCAGTTTGGGTGTCTTTTGTGGTTCGGAAGTAATGCTCAAACTGTTTTGAAAGCTGAGATAGGTGATCATGCACCAGCTGGGAGAAAGAAGGCCATGGCTCAGACTCTTTCAAAATCTCTCCTAATGTTTCAAACATGTCAAAAATATCAATGTTCACTCATTGCTCCCATAATTCTAGTTTGGCTTTGAATGCGGCTATTTTATTTGCTGACCTTGACACAGTTGTTTCCCCCTGAAGTGACAAATTGAATTCATTGAGTAGGTTAAATATGTCACGCAAATAAGCAAGTTTTGCGACCCATTCTGTGTCACTGAAATGTGCTGCCAGTGGTGATTGTTTTTTTCTAAAAGAAATCTCTGGAACAGCTCAAACTCAGAAACTCTGGCCAGTGATCTACCTTTGGAAAGTCATCTCACTTCTCTGTATAAGAGAAGACTTGTATGCTCTGCATCCATATCCTCACAGAGCTGTGCAAATAGATATGAGTTAAGGGCATGGATTTTAATGTGGTTGATAATTTTAATCACTCCCTGCAAAATGTTTCATTCTGGTGACATGTTTTAGCTTGCCAGCATTTTTCTATGGATGACAGAGTGCATCGACTCACATTCAGAAGCAACCTACTTGACCGGAGTAGTGAAACCAGAAAGGCACCCAGACATGGGAGCTGTTCCGTCCTTGTATATACTGATACAAAATGACCAAATTAGTTTTCCTGATATGTAATCAGTCAAAGACTTGAATAGTTCTGCAGCTGTGGTGTTGGTTGGCAACAAAAGTTCACATAACATATCCTCATGCACATCCTCCTGAAAAATATATCTCAGAAAAACAAGCACTGTTGCCTTGTCAACATCAGTACACTCATTAACATGGACTGCAAATCACAGTGACTCATTAATCCTCTCTAACAATTGTGCCTCAATATCCTCTGCTATTTCATCAATTTATCCAGTTATAGTGCTACCTGAAAAAGGAAGACATGCCACCTTTTGAACTGTAGCCTCTCCTAAAAATCCACGGCAAATGTCCTTAGCAGCAGGCAGGATTAACTCTTCATCAATAATAAAGAGCTTCTTAGCTTTAGTAATGCAGTTAGACACTAAGAATGATGCTCTCAGTGCAGACACATTTGATAAAGTTGTGCCCTTCAATAATTGCTTCTGTTTTTCATGTTCATACTTTTTCTCTTGAAAAACTCCAAAGGCTTAAGAGTTTTCAAAATGGCGGACTACAGATGACCTCCTGGCTCTCTGCCCCCAGAGTAGGAGGTGAAGAACCCAGACAACTACACGCAAGTGGATCACTCTTCCACTGCATCAGCATCGTGAATCTGCAGAGAAGCAGTGTAGGACAAGTAGCGCTGGAAAAAAGAAGTGAATCAGACAATTTGAACACAAAGCTTGGAGAGTGCGAGATATACAATAGGGAACAGAATGAGGGATGGCTGCACCCATTGGCCGGCCAGGGCAGTGTGATCTGACCCACAGGAGGACAACTCTTCCTCCACCAACCTCCACACCCACGCAGGCAGGGAAGCACCTGAAATCAGTGTGAAGTTGTAGCACCGGCTGACAGGTTGTATGGAGTAGAGACAGGAGCGGGAAACATTTTGAACTCCTCAATGTGCTTGCTGGGTCTGCTTTGGGTGGGGGAGGGACAGGTTTGAGTGGACACTTCTCGGTTTCGCAGGAGGGAGCTTGGAGACAGGCTTCTCACTTCTGGGGGCTGCAAAGACCAGAACAAGGGAGGTGAACACCATTAAGGAGGCTCTTCCCTTGGAAACTGCCAAAGATTCATCTGGTGCAGGGTGGGACAGAGTACAGATCCCACCTATGGAACAGTCATGAGTCAGTGTGTTAGGGAAGCAGTGGGCTCAGCAGGAGGCTCTTAGAGACGACGTGCCAAACCCAGAACCTGCTACCCGCTGAGCAGTTGCCTCCAGTGATGGCTCCCTGTGGGTGGGCAGCCGCCATTTTGGGTGTCCATAGCCTAAAAATGCTGTGGCATGTTGCTCAGGTAACAGACACAGGCAACACCACTGCCGCTGCCTGGCAGGTCCCGCCCTTGGAGGAGGGGAGTAAAGAGAGAAGCCACTTACTCTCCCAATCCAGCAGCCACCGTTTTCAAGCTGGCAGGTCAAACCCTGCCTTTGAAGGGGCAGAATAACAGAGAAGCCGTGCTCTTGGCTGAGTCGCCAGGCAGTCTCTGGTGGCCCCCATTCCACCCAGCCACCTGGGTTTTGAGCCAAAGGGACAGACCCTGACTCTAGAAGGGCGGAGTAGTGAAGGAGGATGCTTTTTGAGCCAAGATCCATGGTGGGATCACCAACGCCACTTTTCTGCAACTTGGCCACCAGGCTGCTATGTGCCAAAGGGACAGACCCTGCCCGTGGAAGGGCAGAGTAGTGAAAGAGGCTGCTTTTCAAGCTGAGACCCGTGACCGCCTCTTTACTGGGATTCAGTCACCGGTGCCTCCCAGCAAAGGGTCAGACCCCACCCCTGGAAGGGTGGAGTAGTGAAGGAAGCTGCCACAGAGACGGACAGCCCTTGGCTGCAACCAGGCCACTGGTATCCTACGCTGAAGGGACTGACCCCACCTCAGGAAGGGCGGAGTAGGAAGGCTGGCCACTTTCTGGTCTGAGACCCTCTGTGGCCTTGGGTAGGGCTTCTCCAGCATCTCTGAGATGTGTACTTCATACCAACTAGACAAACTCCACCCTTGGAGGGGAGGAGTAACGAGAGTACCCATTTCCTGGGCTGAGACACCTGGTACCCCAGGAGGTGCCCGTCCCCAAGTCCCACAGCTTATCTTCCCCTCTGCAGGGCAGACCCCACCCTTGGAGGAGGCAAGAAATGAGAGAAGACATTTTCCAGGCTGGGACTTGTGTCAGTCTCAGCCAATGCCCCAGCCCAGCTCATCAGGACAGGCTCAGTCTTGAAGGCAGGGAGAAAGGAGAAAAGTCACTTTCCCTGTGTGACTGGCTTGAATCTGTGGGACCTTGGAACTAAGCAAAAGGAGACAGATTGCTCAGTTGGTACAGTGTATTGGTTTTGATCATCCAATAAGATCATAACACAAGGGCTTGCCCTTGGCACCCAGGCTGTTGCCAGCTTAGGGGCTTGTGGACTGGGAAGGAAAATCTTGACCAGAGTCCTTAGCAATTGCCCCAAATGACACCCCCCATCAGGATCTGCTTTGCAAGTGTGGCAAAAGAGCTTTGAATAACATATTAGCAGCTCTCCCCTAGCTGCAGATCAAGCAACCTCTGAAGTATACACTCCTTGGCTTGCTGGTACCTGTTGCGCTTCTCACCCTACCTAAGGTGGTAACAGGGCTCAAGTAACCCTTGGGAGTGGTATGACATTCTCAAAGACTGAGGCACCTGTATGTCCCATTTCGGGGTTTAGAGCTCAATACAAAGGTATTGGAATATCTTGATAACCGACTCCCCCATGCAAACTACAAGCAACAAAAGAGGGTAACCTCATAGCCCAACACAGTGTCTTCCACCTCACACTAGTGGTTGGCAGTGGAGTCACACACACAAGAGTGATCAAACTCCTGGGAGTCTAAGCAAGGACTCCAAACTCACTAATCTCCTGTAGCAGGAAGTGAAGACAACAGGTCAGAGATAATCCAACAGACTAAAACACCTCTAAGACAATACAGGACCAGAGTGCATCTCCCCAGTATTGTCAAGGAATGTCCTTTTGGGGACTTGGATTAAGTCCATAAACCAGTCCCTGCACCCACAGTCCTTGACAAAGTAGTCTGATGAGAAAGAATCAGTGAAAGAACACAGGAAACATGAAAGATCAGAGAGAAAAGTCACCTCCAAAACAAAATATTCGATCTCCATCAATAGATATCAATTTACACGATATGATTAAACTGACAGAGGAAGAATTCCGAATATGGATTGTAAGAAAACTCAATGGAATTGAAGAGAAAATAGAATCCCAACATAAAGAAACCACAAGAACCATACAGGAAATGAATGACAAATTCTCTAAGGAAATTGAAATAGTATGGAAAAACCAGACAGAAATCTTGGCAATGAAGGAGGCATTCAAGGAACTTCAAAACACAGTGGAAAGCCTCAAGAATAGAATGGATCACGCAGAGGAAAGAATCTCAGAGCTTGAAGATAATGCCTTTGTGTTAAACAAATCGAATGAAAAAAAAGAAAACAGAAACAAGAGACAAGACCAAAACAAATAAGAAATGTGATATTACATAAAGAAGCCAAATATAAGAATCATCAACATCCCAGAGGGAGAAGAAGAAAATACACAAGGGTTGGAAAACTTATTTCTTGGAATACTGGAGGAAAATATGCCTGGCATGGCCAGAAATCTTGATATCCAGATGCAAGAAGCACACAGAACTCCTGGGAGACTCAATGTGAAAAGGAAATCACCGCATCACATAGTTATTAGGCTGACTGAAGGAAACATGAAAGAAGCAATTTGTGGAGCAGTGAGGTGAAAGCAACAAATAAACCACAAAAGAAAACCTATCAGACTAACTGCAGATTTTTCAACTGAAACTTTACAAGCCAGAAGGGGCTGGGTGCCTATCCTTAATCTTCTAAAACAGAATAATGTCCAACATAGCATTCTTTATCCAGCAAAATTATGTTTCATCTGTGAGGGAGAAATAAAGTCCTTCCCAGACAAGCAATCGCTGATGGAATTTGCAAAGACAAGACCAGCCCTACAGGAAGTAATCAGAGCTGCATTACACACTGAACAGTGCAATACACACCCTTCAGAGTAAAATCATTCAAGAGTTAAAGGATAGTACCTGGACTCCATGATGGCTCAAGGAGTAAAACAAAATAACAGGATTTCACCCAACAATATGAATGGAAATCTACCTGAAATTTCAATCCTCTCAATAAATGTTAATGGTTAAACTGTCCTCTGAAAAGACATACACTGGCAGAGTAGATAAAAATCCACAAGTCTAGTGTCTGCTGTCTACAGGAAATGCATCTGACCCACAAAGATGCCTGCAGGCTCATGGTCAAGGGTTGGAAAACAATCATCCAGCCAAATGGAAGTCAAAAGGAAGCAGGGGTAGCTATACTTATTTCAGATAACATAAGCTTTAAAATAGCAAAAGTTAAAAAGGACAAAGATGGACACTATATAATGGTGAAACGGAAGGTCCAACGAGAAGAATTAACAATTCTTAATATTTATTCACCCAACTCAAGAGTGCCCAGTTACATAAAGCAAACCTTGTCTGATCTAAATAGTATGATAAACAATAACGTCATAGTAGCAGGGGACTTCAACATCCCACTGAATGAACTGGACAGATCTTCCAAACAGAAAATAGGCAAAGAAATAATGGACTTAAACAGGGCTCTAAAACAAAAGGGTCTGACAGAACTCTACAGAATATTCCACCCAAATAAAGCTGAATATACATTCTTCTCATCAGCCCATGGAACTTTCTCCAAAATTGATCACATACTAGGCCACAAATCAGACCTCAACAAATTCAAAAAATAGAAGTTATACCATGTATCTTCTCTGATCATAGTGGTAAAAAGGTAGAGTTCAATCCCAACAGAAATACAACCTCACAAAATCATGGAAATTAAACAATCTATTGTTGACTAACTATAGTTAGTTGGGTCAAGGAGGAAATACAGAGGGAACTCAAGAGTTTCTTTGAACTAAATGATAACAGAGAAACAAGTTATCAAAACCTGTGGGATACACCAAAAGTATACCAGAGGGGAAAACTAATAGCAATAAATGCTCACATCCAAAAAATAGAAAGGTTAGAAATCGACAAGCTAGTAAATAGACTCAAGGAATTGGAAAAGAAAGAGCAAACCAATTCTAATCCTAGTAGAAGAAAAGAAATAACTAAGATCAAAGCAGAACTAAATGAAATTGAGAACAAGGGAATTATAGGAAAGATCAACATAACCAAAAGCTGGATTTTCGAAAAGGTAAACAAAATTGACAGCCCTCTTGCGAGATTGACAAGAATTCAAAGGGAAAGGACTCTAATAAACTCAATTAGAAATGCAAAAGGAGAGATCACAACAGACACCACAGAAATACAAAACATTATTTTTGATTACTATAATAACCTCTATGCCCAAAAACTACATAATGAGGAAGAAATGGACAAATTCCTGGAAACATACAACCTCCCTAAGTTCACCCAAGAGGTAACAGAATATCTGAATAGACCAATCCCAAGCTCAGAAATTGGAGCGGCAATTAAAAACCTCCCAAAACAGAAAAGTCCCGGACCAGACGGCTACACTTCAGAGTTTTACCAAACATACAAAGAACTCATACCTATACTACAGAAATTATTCCACAACATTGAGAAAGATGGTATCCTTCCTAATTCATTCTACAAAGCCAATATCACCTTGATACCAATGCCAGGGAAGGACAGAACAAAAAAAGAAAATTACAGACCAATATTCCTCATAAATATAGATGAAAATATCCTAAACAAAATTTTAGCAAATCAAATTGAGCAGCATATCAAAAAAATAATTCACTATGATCAGGTGGGCTTTATTCCAAGGATGCAAGGCTGGTTAAACATATGGAAATCTATAAATGCAATTCACCTCATAAATAAAAACAAGAAAAAAGGCTATATGATTCTCTCAATAAATGCAGAAAAAGCATTTGACAAAGTCCAGCATATCTTTATGACAAAAATGGTTAACAAAATAGGCATAGATGGGTCATACCTTAAAATTATCAAGTCCATTTATGATAAACTCATGGCTAGTATCATACTGAATGGGGAAAATTTGCAACCATTCCCACTTAGAACAGGAACCAGACAAGGTTGCCCACTATCTCCACTTCTATTCAACATAGTGCTGGAAGTCCCTGCCAGAGCAATTAGACAAGAGAGGGGAATTCAGGGTGCCAAAATTGGGGCAGATGACATCAAACTCTCACTCTTTGCCAATGATATGATATTATATCTAGACAACACCAAGGATTCAACCAAGAGACTCCTAGAATTGATAAATGAATTCAGTAATGTCTTAGGATACAAAATCAAAACACACAAATCAGAGGCAGTCATATATGCCAATAACAGTCAAGCTGAAATTCAAATAAAAAACACAATAACTTTTACAATAGCCTAAATAAAATTAAATAGGAATATATTTAATGAAAGACGTGAGAGACATATACAGGGAGAACTATGAAACACTAAGAAAAGAAATTGTAGAGGATGTAAACACATGAAAAAATCTACCTTGTTCATGGATTGGTAGAATTAATATCATTAAAAAGTCCGTACTACCTAAAGTGATCTACAGAATTCATGCAATCCCTATCAAAGTACCATCATAATTCTTTACAGAGCTAAAAAAAATAAAATAAAAATAATTCTACGCTTTGTATGGAACCAGAGAAGACCTCGTATAGCCAAAGCAATCTTAAGTAAAAAGAACAAACTGGGAGGTATCTGTCTACCAGACTCCAAGTTGTACTACAAGACTATAATAACTAAAACAGCATGGTACTGGCACAAGAACAGAGACATAGACCTCTGGAACAGGACTGAGAATCCAGAGATGAAACCATC
>NW_012135414.1:6221620-6236203 GCF_000956105.1 Propithecus coquereli
TTTCCAGGATAGAGCTTGAGCCCATTATCTGATGGGAAGTATCATAAGAACGGAAGAATAGGCTCCACGTGTACTGGCCATAAAATTGGCACTGACTGATCAACACTATGGTGTTCACGTGCTAGCAATATTCTCCAGGGATTAGGGGCTTGGGGGGGTAAACTCACAACTAATGGACACGGTGAGCATTGTAGAGGGGAAGGGCATGCCTCTAATCCTCGCTTGCATGAGGCAAAGACATAAAATGCAACCAAAATGTTTGTACCCTCATAGTATCCTGAAATAAAAATAAAAATAATAATAAAAGAAACCTCCAAAGGCTTGTCTTTTAATGAAGGGTGTTTGGTCTCCATATGGTGAAGCAGTTTTGAAGGTTTCATGGCTTAGTTGCATAGCCAGTCACCACATATTATATAGAGCAGGCTTGGAGAATGTGAATCACCTGTTGCAATGAACCCATAATTTAAGTAGGACTCTTGGTATTTCCTTTTAAATGAAGCTTTCATTTTGTTGGCAGTCTTAGAGTCTTCTTCTGTCCCATCATTAGGTTTTTTCTCCCTGTCAAAGAAGCTCTCCAGCAACATTTGTTTTTTACTCATTTTTGCTAGGGCTTGCTGTGAGCTTACCAAAACTGTGACTGAGACAAGTGCATAGTACAGGAAAGAGGCATGGATGGAAGTGGTAAATAACATAAAGGGCAGGCCATGCATGGTCTAAAATAAGTGTTGGATTCTGACTTAAAGCCTGCCACCAAATTTAGCCGTACATTTGAAGTACATCAACTCATTTGCCTCTATAAAGTCTGCCACCAAATGCAGCTCAATTGTCACTTGCCACTCACTGATAGGGTTTTGATATGAGTTTGAAAGCAATTGATTTATTATGGTCTTTGTGCAGTCAAACTTCTCTGCTAATGATAATCTTTTTTTGCAGCTGCTCCCCAGAGCTAGCATGACCACCTCAGCTCCACCTCAGATCATCAGGCATTAGATTCTCATCAGGCTTATGCAACCTAGATCCTTTGTGTGCACAGTTTACGGTAGGGTTTGCGCTCCTATGAGAATCTAATTCCACTTCTGATCTGGCAGGAGGTCTGTGGCCTGGGGTTGGGAACTGCATCTTTCAACGATTGGAATGAGGGCCTTATGAGGAATTCCACATGTGATATAATAGGTGAACATAAATGATATTGACTTTCAAATTTAAAACAAATTAATAGGCTGTCATCTTTTGAAGATATTTTGTAAATTTATTCCATTTCCTCAATTTATACCTATAAAATCTTAGGATTTGGAAATGTTAATATTAAAATAGCCCTTTTAAAGTCTATCCATGGATTCTTCATATTGCCAGATTATTCCTGTTCTGTCAACAAACTGTAAGCCAGTGCTTCCAAATCTGGGCTCTTGCATTCTTGGGCTACTCAGAAGCTATTAGTAAACAGGGAGAAGTTGGAGAGATATAAGTGATGTCTTCTCTTGAAAACAGTCTGTAAGCAGAGTATGCTTAGCAATGAAAAACCTGCTGTGACTAGCTAAAGAGTAAAAACTATGTTAGTAGAAATGATTTCCAAATTTGATCACTTCTCTATTTCTTCTCATTATGTGCATGTGCCTCCTCTCGATAACCAGCTATATAATTTAACTTATATGTTGGGAAAATGAACTTCTTAATCCAAGATTCATATGGCAGTCACTTCCTACATGTTGGTGGATTCACTCATTTTACTAAACACAGGGGAGGATTCAATGCCAAGTAAATACAGACAGTTTATTTCTTAGGGAGTTCACTCTAATAAACCATGTGATCAAGGATTACCGTTGAACCAATTGTGAATACCTAATGTAAAACTAATAAATAAAGGTCCTATGGATAGTACTGATCCTGACACTGGGAGCTGAGAGAGCAGAAATTCCCAAATACACCAATAATTCACTTTAAAGTATGTATAACATCTTTCAGCACATTTTGGTTGTAATATTTAAATATTAACCACTATATGATAGTCCTTATATTTTCACCCCAGATTATTTAAATGTTTTGAAAAAAATTAACAATCCTAAATTAAGAAGTATAGTTACCAAACACAATAAATGATTTTTATGAAGTGTTTCAAGTTCTAATCTGATAACATTTTATGAATAATTTTCTATGGCCTATGTGTAACATTACAGAACTGTTTGCATACATTATGGATTTTTCTTTTCTGAGAAACAGTATCATCTGGATATTGCACGTGCTAAAGATAAACAAAAGGTCTCTTGTAAAAGGATATTTTTTATATTGTTCTCTGCCTCCAGAACCTGTGCTAAAAGCAGACTTTGAGAGAGAAATGTCTTGAAATGTTTTCAAACATTGACACCAAATACTCAAGCTAATAAATGTCTGAAAATAGATATTTTTCCTTTTCTGCTTGAATGAGGCTAAGTGATAAGTCCTGATAAGTGATGCTGAATTCTTCTGGGAGAATTTTAATCTACACTTAATATCCATTGGACATCAAGTTAAATGTCCACATTGATATAATTATGTGCCAGACAGCTTCTTGAAAGATCATCTGGTCAAGTTATCTGCCTGTTGGCAGAGGTTTCATTCTCCTAATTATTCATTCTTTCGTATTCTGATTCTTATTTTAAAAAGAGTATGTATGTATATATTTATGTATGTGTATGCATGTGTTTGAGTGCGTGAATGTATAATATTGTATGCCGACCTATGTTTGCCTTACATCCATTAAGTCTAGCTTTGTTCTTTCTGATGCTAATGTAATTGAAGTCTACAGCGTAACATTTTCTCCTATGGCTTCTTTAAGTGAAAGCAAGCGAAAGAAAGTGAAGTATATCACACTCCTTCAATGAATATGTATGTTTACTTCTTTTAGCTCATTTTTCTCATATCTCTATCAATAAAGTATTATTAATATAATATAATCATTTTATAAGGTTTAAATATGCTAAATAATTATACAAAACCACACAACAAATGAGAGACCTAGATTTGAACGCATTTTTGGAATGACTAAGTCCATTTTCTTTCTAATATACAATGTTTTCATCCTTGAAAAACTTTCTAGCAAAATAACTATCATGACCTATGATTCATACATGATTCATTGCAGTTAGTGAACTCGATAATCGGAAAAAAAAGAGAGATTTATTTTCCACATAATCATTATTTTCCTAAGACACTGCATTGATGTTTCACTTTTCATTCAATGATTGCTGTATTGGTCAGGGTTCTTCATAGAAACAGAACAAATAGGAGATATATATACACACACACATATATATGTACACACATATATACATATAAACACATATATAGATATATATACACAAACATACATATATATGTTATTTATTATAAGGAGTTGGCTCAAATGATTATGAAAGCTGAGAAGTACCACGACCTGCTGTCTGCAAGCTGGAGCTTCAGGAAAGCTGGTGGTGTAGTTCAAAGGCCTGTATAAGAGGACTGATGAAGGCAGGTGAAGATCAATGCCCCAGCTCAGATTCGACCTTTTGTTGCCTTTTTGTTCTGTTCAGGCCCTCAATGAGTTGGACAATGCCCACCCACGCTGGGGAGGGCCATTTGCTTTACTCGGTCCAAATTCAAATACTATTATAATCTCTTCCATAAACACCCTCACAGGCACACCTAGAAAAAATGTTTTATCAGATATCCCGATATCTCTGGTCCAGTCAATCTGGCACATAAAAGTACTCATCACAAGTGCTAAGGAATAATAGCTACTACCTAGTAAGCAGCTCATAAGGATCCTCAATGAGATTGTTATCTTCACGTTATAGCTAAGAACACCAAGACTTGGAGATGTTGAGCGGTCCATGCAAAGTTGCACACAATGTTTCATTTAAACTAAAATATAATTTTTGTTGTTTCACTTCAACAGGTCTCAAAATCTTGAGGTCTTTGAATAATTTCTACAACTTCATTTCTTATCAATCTCCTTTGGGACCTATTTACCTACCCACCTAGGGCACGATGACCTTGCACAGATCTCACATAAATTATCCTATGCGTGTTATATGACTTTGTCTCTGCCTGCCATGCCCTCACGCTTATTCCTCCCTGACCCACCACTTCCCCTCTGTGGCAGCACTCTCTCAGCAAGTCTACTATGGTGGGACCCTCCTCATTCTTCACAGTCTCTCCTTTTGTGCTTCCCAGTTTTCTTCCCCCACACATGTTCGTTCTTCATGACGTGCTGCTTTGTTGATGATGTGCCATTGACTGTGCCCACTTCATCAAAAGCTCTCTCTGAAGAAAACAAGAATTTGCACAATTCTAAGCTGAATCCATCTTTAGAACACAAGCAAATACTGAAATTAAGGTAAATGGTACCTGGGAATACCTTAGTGTGATTTAAGCAGAAGTAAAGCTTATCAGTAATGAGTGTCAATTGAGCTATTCATAAAAGCTTACCAGAAAGAAAGATAAAGCATTATCATTTATAACTGTGGGGAACTAGATAAATTTTCAAAAAATAAGTTATGTGTTCATACTGTTTAATCTTTTGAAATACTATTGTATTTTATGTTGTCAGATTCATAGTTGATGTGGAGTTTAGTGAATGATCATGTCTGGTATGGACTGACTACATTCTATCTGGTAAAAATAATTCCTTGCATCTGTCTATTGCTTCATAATGTGTAACACAATTTCACAAGCAGTATGTCATTTGATCCTCATGGAATCCCCGAGAGAAAAGAAAGGGAAAAAATAAAAGCCATAGGGTGTACTTTGTAAACTTTCTTTCCCTCCCTGCTCAGAATAATCATCTTTTCCATACCTGTCTCACACTCTCTTATCATGTATTTCATGTTTTGGTAAATTATAATCACAATTTTGGAGAAATCGATTTTTTATCCATATTATTTTATTTTAGATCACAAATAAAAATGAAAGAGACGAAAAATCTTCAAGTGTTTCAGCTTGTTAAAGAGAATCCTATGCTCTACCTGATTCAATCTCCATCACGCTATTTAGTACAAAAATCCTATAATGTTGTTTACACAGCTCTAACTGGAGATTTGCAGTAAACTTAATAGCTATCTTGTTTGAATTTATCTTATAAATCATAACAAAAGAACATTGCAATTCTCTGGCAGATGATATATGGCTTTAAGTTCATTAATGGAAAAATTTGAGACAAACAAACGGAGTAGCATTCTGTAGGAATTGCTGGGGGAACAGCAGTAAGCTGCATATTGCTTTGCTACAGATCATATTTGAGTGGTTGAGATTTCACTGCCCTGAAGCAGGTTATATCACAGTCCATTTATTTTTCAGAGTAGGATTTTATTAGCAACCAGTTGCAGACCTTGCATGAGAATGAATCTTCCCACAGCCTAAGCTAATGGAGTTCAAAATCAACACTGCATTTGAAAGCTTTAGCCCAGGCTCAGTGAGGTGAGGAGGTTGAAGTTAATGTTCCATTCTGCTCTGCTCAGATGAAGCTGATAAATACTACGTGTGCGTATGTGTTTTCATCTCAGTCTGGTGGCGGTGAGTGTCAGCTCTCTATCTATTTTACCTTATCCACATGTTTGTTCTGATGGTGAATCAAAGTTGTAGCACAGGCATGAAAGGCAAATTGTGTCATAACCATTTTAGAAAAGGAAAAAAGAAATCATGGGGTTAGGCATTTGTTATAAAACACCAGGATTATACAAAGGCATTTATAGGTAACTCAAACACTCAGGGCCACTGGAGGGTCAGCTGAAAAAACAAAAGTTTATATAAAATGTGATCAAATTACTCAGTGGGAGCATTCTGTATTCGTGTACTAATATTTTAACTGTATCCTATTTTATAAGAGTAGTAAAGACTTGCTAAATTAAAAAAAAATGTTTAAAAGTAATTCTTGGTTGAATATTTTTATTTCAGCTTAAGTAATAAAAATTTATTGTGATTTCCTGGATTGATGGTTATCTCTTTCCAACCTTGAGGGAGGAGAAAGCACTGTGAGAAATCACTGGGAAATCAAATATCATCCCAACACTCCTAGCCAAGGAGGAGGAGGAAAGTAATTCTCCTGGTCTTCGGTCTTCCTTAATCCCCAAGGGTTTGGAAGGCAGGTGCCAGTGTAGTGACTGTGACATGATACTGGGGACCAGATAGGGGTGTCCTGAACCCCTAGCTGGCTCCTCAAAAACTGGAGGAGAACCAGATCCACTTGCCCTCTGGGAGTATATTTCTTGATTCCAGGCTCATTTCTTACTCTTGATGAGGCTGTCATTTCTCCAAGTGACACTTTCATCCTGTAGGTTCAGCACAAGTTTGTGGCAATCGTCTTGGAGATGATCTAGGCTGTCCGGATCTTGCAAAATTTGCTATAGCCAATGTTCTTGCTCAGTGCTTCTCCAAGCATCTGGGTGCCCTCAGCCTCACCCTCAGCCTGCACAACCTCCTGCCGCTGCTCCTGCTGTGCTTTTCCCACCAAGAACTGGGTCTCCTGGGTCTCCTGCTGGGCCACTTGTTTGAACAAACTAGGATAACTTTTAAACATTTTGAAAAATTTTCCCTCTCCCATAGGCATTATCATCTTTTCATATCTGTCTCTACTTATTTTAAAAGACTATCCAAATAAGACTACCTACAGCAGGGGGAAAAAAAAAAACCTGTAAAACTCTCACGGAATGTTTAAAGATGTTAAAACAGTTGCCTGCCCAGATTTCCTGATTTTTTCATAGGCTCCAAGAATCCATTGGTGAAGATCTTGACTCTCAATCAAATATAATCTAATGTACCTGACAGACTGAGTTTCGTATTTCATCTTGGAGTGGAGTGTTGGAAGGTATTGTCTACAGAGGGGCAAAGGAGAATGGAGAGGTCTTGGTGAAATATGGTGCAGACAGAATCAGCAGTTTCAGCAGCAGCTCTGAGAGTTGTGAGTGAGCTGCAGTCACTGGTACAGGCTGGCATTTGAACACATCCCAACACAGCTTCACACCAAATATCACCACTTTGCAATACCTGCTTGTTCTGAAGAGGAGAGGACTATGCGATTTAGATCACAAACAAAAACATAAAACAACTATTACTAACAACTTTAGTACCTTGGCTGCAGCACTCCAACGTCTTAAAAAAGTTGTAATCTATTAAATGCAGAGGTTTTCCTGTTTACAGAAAAAGGAATGAGCTACAAAGCATCACTAGGAGGTTCAAGAAGTATAAAAATCTGGGTAGCAACCACAGAAAAGCAGTAGCAAAGCTTACTGCATGGGTGGTTGAGATGAGTTTTGATGCCATTTTCAAAGCTCAGGAGACATGCAGGCAGCCAAGAAGGGGAGATACTCACCAAACACAAGTGATAACGTAAGTGGCCATTGTAATTAACTGGTATGGAAGACAAAGCATTATCCCACCTTGAAGATTTCAGAGAATAACCAACGAGGGTAAGATGTAAGGTCCATCTCTTGGCAGTTTAGAGTTATTAATACATATAATGTATGTCCAGTCTACTAAAGTGATCTTCCTTCAGACCCCAGGCGAGCAGATCCTAGAACCTTACAGATGGTACTTCAGCAGAATCATTCTGGAGGAACACTTTTCCTGGAATCGTACACTGGAAATCATTCGTCTATTCTCCTCAAATCTTTTAAGCCATAGTATGACTCTACTCCAAATGTCCTTCAGCTGTCATTCATATTTTAGGTCACAAATTCTAGACCACTTTGATATTTAAACATCCTTTTTGATGTCAGAGGATCATTGACGACATTTACTTTCTTCTTCTTTTTGAAGATGACACAAGCTGATATAATGCATTCACATTAATATCATTGTAATAACCTTTATTTCATTCTCTCCTGAAGTTTTACTATCAGCATCTGTACAAATCTGACAGTCTTAATAAATAGAAATTTTGACTACAGCATTACATAAATGTAGAAAGTATTGGCCATAGTGGAGCATACCATACATCAGACTTTAACAGCTGGTGAGAGATGATTGATAGGGTAAGAGCATTTGTCAGATGAGGTGCTGTTGCTTTTTGTCTTTGTACTGGTGCTCACATTTGCTTTGGCCAAGAAACTTTGTACCATAGCATGGAAACATGAGCTTATGGAGTAAACAATAGTATATTATGTGGGTATATGTGTAAGTGCATATACTAAATAATTTCAGAGGAAGTATATTTCTACACAACAACTATGTTTAGGTGGGATTTAGCAAATTAGAAATATGTCTAGTATGTACGCAAAACAAAATAGCTTATACAAATGAATTGTGACACCGTCATGTGTTGATAAGGGTATAGAGAAATGAGACCACTCAAACATTGATGGTTGAATGTAAAAATGTACAGACACTCTGAAATAAAGTACAGTAGTTTCTTTAAAAAAATAAAATAAACGTGCAATTATCATATGGCCCAGCAATTATGGTTCTGGGCATTTATGTCATTGAAATAATATTTTTCATACAACAACTTATAAACAAATATTTATTAGCAGCTTTATCATAATAGCCCCAAACTGGAAACAGCCCAAATATCCTTCAATGGATGAATCATTAAACTGTGGTTCGTCTTTACCATAAAATACTACTCAACAATAAAAAGTAGCAATGCAAAGTATAAAGCAACAACTGATAAGAATCTCCAGAGATTTATGCTGAGTAACAAAAGACAATTGTAAAAAGTTACATATTGTATCATTCCATTTATACATTATTGATATGACAAATTTTTTTTTATTTCAGCATAGATATGACAAAATTATAAAAATGAAGAACAGATTTGCAAGTTCCCAAGATCACTAACAGGTGACTATGCGCTGTGAGTGGGTGTAGTGATCAGAGTGAACAGTGAGGAATCTTTGTGGGATGGAGTATCCTTGTGGATATTAAGTATGAAATGTCTGATTTCCTAAGTGCTAAGTTTCACAGTTGATATCTCTGACACCTCACTTTGACACTTCTTGTTTTATTTTTATTGTGAAAATACATCCTCAGTCTTTCAAATGTACATTTTGGCTTGTGATCATCTTTCAAATTATTTTTTAGAGCACTTTTTGTGAAACCATGGACAAGTAAAAAATTTGTGTTATTTTCAAATATGAGTTCTGTTGTGGAACCAATGCAGCATAGACAGCTTGAAATATCAACAAAGTGTTTGGGAAGGATGTGGCTAATGAACGCATAGTACATTGATGGTTTCAGAAGTTCTGTTCTGGTGATTTTAATCTTAAAAATAAGCCACGTGGGTAACCTGAAACCAAGGTGGATAATGATGAGCTGAAAGCTGTAGTGTAAGCGAATCCACCTCAACCTATATGTGAATGAGCAGCAAGGTTTGACGTTACATTCCAACAATATTGGGCCACTTGAAACAAATTGGCAAGGAAAAGAAGCTGGAGAGATGGGTTTCTCATGAATTAAATGGATGTTGGAAGAGAAATCGTCTCAAAGCTTACCTTTCTTTGCTGTTATGACATAAAGGCTAACCATTTATCTACCGTATTGTTATGTGTGATGAAAAATGGATTCTTTTTGACAATCACAAGCATTTGGCGCAATGGTTGGATAAAGATGAAGTGCCGAAACAGAGTCGCAAACGGAATATTCATCGAGAAAAACTAATGGTGTCTATTTGGTGGTCCAGTGCTGGTATTATCCACTACAGCTTCATGAAACCTGGTCAGTCCATTAGAGCAGATCTACTGAAACCAATTGGATGAAATGATGAGGATACTTGCAATGAAGCAGCTGAGATTGGTCTGTAGAGAAAGGCCCATCCTCTTGCAAGACAATGTTCGACCACATGTCGCACAAACAATGCTGCTTAAACTACAGCAAGTGGACTTGGAAACTCTCTGTCATTCACCATATTCACCAGAACTTGCACCAACTGACTACCACTTCTCCCAGGCTCTGGATTACTTCTTGCAAGGAAAAATATTCAGTTCTCAACAAGCTGTGGAAAATGCTTTTCACAATTGCCACTTGCTCTCCAGGCTTCTTCACTGCTGACATAAACAAGCTACTGCTAAGATACCAAAACTGTGTGGCTAATTTAGATGCATACCTTGATTAATTATACTGTTTCTTGTTTGAGATAAAATAAACTACACTTTTGATTCAAAATGGACATTTCATATTTAATGAACTAATATTAACAATATCTATATGCTGGTTGTGATATTGTGCTATAGTTTTGCAAAATGTTACCATTGGTTAAAGGGTACACTAGATCTTCCATATTATTTTTGTAAAACTATGTGTGAATCTACAATTACCTCAAAATTAAAAGTTTAACTTAAGAAAGTATAAAGAAAAACAGATTTTCAACTATTTAAGTTTAAAGAAAATGACACGTTTATGCATGTTGTTGTAAATGTCAGGATTTCCTTGTTTTTTAAGACTGAGTAATGTTCCATTGTGTTTATATATCACTCTTTCTTTATGCAATTGTCTTTTGATGGACACTTAGGTTATTTCTAAATTTTGTCTATTGCGAATAATGTTTCAATAAATATGGGAATGCAGATATCTCTTAAGTATCCTGATTTTAATTCTTTTGAATATATATACTTAGTAGTGGGATTGCTGGATTTTAAGATGGTTCTCATTTTAATTTTTTGAGGAAACTCTATGAAATATTTTATAGCTTCTGCACCATTTTCTTTTCTTACCAACAGTGTACAAGCTTTCCAATTTCTCCACATCCCGGCCAGGTTTGCTACTTTTTGTTTTATTTCGTTAATTTGTTTATTTTCCGTTTTTGTTTTATAATAGTTATCCTAAGAGCTGTGAGGTGATATCTCATTGTGGATTTGATTTGCATTTTCCTGATGGTTAGTGATGTTGAGCACCTTTTCACATACCTGTTGGCTATTTGTTATATCTTCCTTGGAAAAATATTCAAGTCCTTTGCCCAATTTTTAATTGAGTTACTTGTTGTTGTTTTTGCTTTTAAGTTGTAGGAGTTTCTTATACATTTTGGAAATAAACTCATAATCATATGCATGGTTTACAAATATTTTCTCCCATTGTGTAGGTTGCCTTGTCATTCTGTTGATTATTTCCTTTGCTGTAGAGAAGCTTTTTAATTTGATATAGTCCCACTTGTCTATTTTTTGCTGTTGCCTGTGCTTTTGGTGTCATAGCCAAGAAATCATTGTCAAGGCCAATGTCAAGATGCTTTTATTCTATGTTTTCTTCCAGCAATTTCATAGTTCCAGGTCTTACATTTAAGTTTTTACTATATTTCGAGTTGATTTTTGTATAATGTGTAAGGCAGGGCTAAGTGAAATAAGCCAGCCACAGAAGGAAAAATACTGCCTGGTGAAGTATCCGGAGTAGTAAATGTCATAGAGGCAGGCAAAGAACATATTAGTGGTTTCCAGGTGCTGCAGGTAGGGAGGGATGAAAAGTTGTTGCTCAATGGGTATAAAGTTTCAGTTACGTTAGATGAATAAATTCTAAAGATATGCTCTGTAATATAATGTCTATAGGTAACAGCACTCTATTGTGTACTTCAAAAATTAAGTCAGTAGATCTTATTGCCCCAATGCTAAAAAATACATCAAACAAAAATTTAAAAAGGGACACAAGGAAAACTTTTAGACTTTTGGATATGTCTGTTACCTTGATTGTAGTTATGGTATCATGGGTGTTTGCATGTGTCCAAACTTATTGTGCATATTAAATATGTGCAGTTCTTGGGCAACATACATCAAACTTGGTACTCTAGTTTCCTTATCTGTAAGGAGTATGTAATACCTGCCTCATGAGGGTGTTATAAGGATTATGCTTAATGATAGCTAAGCATTAAGCACAGCCATGACCCACTAAGTCTTAGATTGGATAATTATTATCCAACCCCATGTGATTTCTGCCTTGCTAGTTTAGCACACTGAGCACAATAATCACTTAATAAACACCATGCCATGCTGTGGCTGTACAATAAAAATTATTTTTATAACTCAATTGGTAAGCAACAAGGAGGAGATCATGTCTGTTAAGGGTCTTTATAGACCATAGCTGATTTTATCAGGCAAAGAGCAGTGGAGCCCCATATGACCAAGAACCTATTCAGCTTCTAAAATATAGGAGATATTATCAAATACGACTTGAAGCTTTCTTAATGCCCCTTATTATTTGAAGATTTTGGAGTGAGAATGATAAACTTAAATGATGTTAAACCCAACTATGCAAAACTGGTTTCCCAGGCTTCATGACTATTAACTAACTCATCAGCTGGTCACCCTGTATTTGTCTATGTGACAGCAAGATTGGTAGCATGTACAGAATGTCGCTCAAGTCCATGACCATGATGATTCTGTGTACAACAGAACTGGGCTTGCTGATGACCTTGACTGCACAACTGTGGTCCAATATGCTAGGCAATAATCTCTCACCTACATATTTATATGCAATTTTGCTCTTTCACTCACATTTCATTTTGTTTTGTTCTCTCTCTAACTCACTTCATCCTCTGCTATTTGTGGTAATAAGACTGTTCATGGTGTTATACTTTTATTATTTTAAATCTTATCATGTAAATTATATATATATACACACACACACACACACACACACACACACACACACACACACAATTTAATTTGAAGCACAGAATAGCTTCATGACAGCCAGAACTTTAGAAATATGGAAACCAAAATTTAATACATTTCCTAGAAATGGACCCTGAGATCCTACTTGGAGCTCTAGTCAATTCTTTACCTTGACTAATTCTTGCTTAAAGAACCATTCTCAATCTTAAAAGACTGGCCTCTTTGACAGGAGATACAAAAGAACCATTTAGGGATGAAGAGAGAAAACACTTGGTAATCAATGCGATAGATGACAAAGCATTCTTAACCTCACAACAATTTACAGAAGTTATATTTTCTCAATATAATACAACTAATAAGCTAAACATCAGCTTGACAATTAAAATAGTCTATCCTTTTCTTTATTCTAAATTAAAACTCATTGCATAGAATTGTTGGAAGTGCTAAATGTAATTATATGTGTAACAACTTTTACATGATGCCTTTTGCACAGTAGAGGGTCTATAAATATAATTTTCTTTAGTATTGAAGCAGCTATAACTGAGAAGTTCTATTTGTTTT
Organism: Propithecus coquereli; assembly: GCF_000956105.1. NCBI lineage: Eukaryota > Metazoa > Chordata > Mammalia > Primates > Indriidae > Propithecus > Propithecus coquereli. The sequence continues at coordinate 6,234,724 of NW_012135414.1, forward strand.
TACAATGTGCCCCCAGAAGTTCATAACTGTGTCACAGTCTAGAAAAAATATTGGGCAATGCTGCCCCAGGGCAATGGGAAGAATCGAAGACATTATGCTGCAGCATGTCACACAGCAGGCAGTTTAAGATTCCGGGTTCTGAAATCCATCTCTTGAAATAGTTCTTAGAATAGATATAGAATATTTATTTTAAGAAATTCAAAACTAATCTTTTACCCTATCTCATTCATTCTCACCACACACTCATGTGAAATGGGAAGGTCAGATAAAACCAAGGCCAGATTTTGATATGTAGATCTGATGGTAAGTGATTTATTCAGAAACATAATGTTTAATAGTTCCCAATCTTCTAGTTCCCAAGTTTTTCAGTGCTTCTTGAATTAATGAATTAACTAATTTCTTTGTGACGAGAGCACTTATTACTTCCTGTTTTTATGGCCCTTCTCGATGCAGTAATTTGAAAAGTTGGTCTTTTAATTTTCAATGTGTTCCCAATCATGGTCACCTAGGGCCTTTTTGGGATTGCAGCTCAAATAAACTACGTAGACTCTTGAAATGACCATTAATATCGTCAGAATTAAATCACTTTTTCTATACAACATGTAGACTGAAAATTCCAACTCTATCACGTTAACAGAGATTGCAAAGATTCCTTTATTATAGAGTTTGTACAAGGAACAGCATAGCTGCCATTGCCCAGAATCTTCATTCTAAATAAATTATGAGTGAAAATTTACTTAAAATATAATGTTTTTTCCTCTATTAGAATTTATTTATTTATTTTTATTTCAGAATATTATAAGGGTACAAACACTTTGGTTACGTATATTGTCCTTGCACCACCCAGGTCATAGCTACAACTGTGCCCAAACCTTAGATATTGTGCACTGTACCCATTAGGTGTGTGTTTACCCATCCCCTCCCCCCCACCTGCCTGACGCCCTGTGAATGTTTCTTCCATATGTCCACGTAAGTGTTAATCAATTAGTACCAATTTGACTGCATTACTTCGAAAGAGCAAGTTCACTCACTGTCATTAGAATGGCATTTTTTGTCTACAAGAATATCAAGAATTCTTACTGACCTTTGTTAAACTATCACTAATAGACTCCTTTAGGTGACAGGCAAAACAGGTGGAAATGAAATGAAATGAGGAAGTTAACATCAGTATGGGAGAGACATAGTTGTCTATAAACAGAGAAGTTAACCACATAATCAAATTCAAAAGTGAATATACAATATGCAAAAATTGACCTAGCATAGTACTTAGTAGAATAGATTGACAGAATCAATATCGTTCAAATGTCCATACTACCTAAAGTGATCTACAGAATTAATGCAATCCTTATCAAAATCCCATTATCATTCTTTACAGATCTGGAAAAAATAGTTCTACGCTTTGTATGGAACCAGAAAAGACCTCGTATAGCCAAAGCAATCTTAAGTAAAAAGAACAAACTGGGAGGTATCAGTCTACCAG
>NW_012135414.1:6237553-6244813 GCF_000956105.1 Propithecus coquereli
TTTTAATTTAAAAGAAATATTTCAAAATGTTAGGGAGTATAACTGCTTTTGTTACAGAGATGAATTATTTAATGCTGAATTCAAGGCCCATGACCAGAATAGTGTACATTGTACCTGATTGGTAAGTTTTTATTCCTCATCACCCTACATCCTCCCCCTTCTTAGTTTCCAATATCCTTTACACCACTATATGACCATGTGTACCCATCATTAGCCCCCACTTATTAGTGAGAACATGTGGTGTTTGTTTTTCATTCCTGAGAAACTTCACTTAGGATAATGGTCTCAAGTTCTGTCCAAGTTCCTGCAAAAGATATTATTTCATTCCTTTTTATGGCTGAATAGTACTCCATAGTATGTATACACCACATTTGCTTTATCCATTCATGAATTTATGGGCATTTAGGTTGATTCCACATCTTTGCAATTTGAACCGTGCCATGATAAACATTTGGATACAGATGTCTTTTTGATACAATGATTTCTTTTCCTTTGGTTAGATACTTAGTAGTGGAATTGCTAGATTGAATGGTAGGTCTACTTTTACATCTTTGAGGAATATCCATACTGTTTTCGACAGAGATTATGCTAATTTATAGTGCCAACAACAGTGTTCCTTTCTCAATGAATCCACACCAACATCTATTATGTTTTAACTTTTTAAGAAATGGTCATACTGACAATAGGAATAAGGTGGTATCTCATTGTGGTTTTAATTTCCTTTTCCTGATGATAACATATTTTGGTTTTTTGAGGAACTTCCATATTGTTTTTCATAATGGATGCACCAGTATACATTCACATCAGCATCTGGGCTCTCTATTCTGTTCCTCTGGTCTATATGTCTGTTTTTATGCTAATATTATACTGTTATGATTACTATGGCTTTGTAATATAGTTTGAAATCAGCGAGTGTGATGCCTGCAACATTTTTTTTCTTGCTCAAGGTTGCTTTGCCTGGATATCTTTTTCCATTTATTTGGCAGGATATCTTTCTATTTATTTTTGTCTTCTTAAATTTCTTTCACCCATGCCTTATAGTTTTATATGTACAGATCTTTCACCTCCTTGGTTAAACTTACTTCTAAGTATTTTATTCTTTTGATGCTATTGTGAAAGGGGATATATTTCTTTATTTTTCAGATCATTTGTTAGTGTATAGAAATGCCACTGACTTTTGTGTTAATTTGGTACCCTAGTGATTAACTAGTCCTTAGGACAAGTCACTTAAAACATTAAATTAACTCTTTGAGGTTCAGAATTTTTATGTTAAACTGTCAGTATTAATAATCTCCTAAATCAATAGTGAGAGTTAAATAAAATAATTTTTATGAAATTAGTTAAAAATGTCTGGAATATATGTAGTGTTCACCAAATTGTGTCTGCTATTGCTCTACTGGTATTATTATTGTTATTAGTAGTAGTTGTATCATGATAAGCTGAAATAAATTTTTTATTCTATTAGCTCACTTATTCTCACAAAAATTAAGTATTATAATTTCCAGTTTTATAGATGAAGAATACAATGTTGAAAGGGTAAGCGTATCGCATAAATAGTCACAGAGGTTTTAAATGCTAGAGTCCATGCTTCTCCAAATCCTCTGCTATCACTGCTCTCTAACATTGCCTACCCACATCAAAGTATGACAAACACAGAGGTCCACGTCATGGTACAAGAGAGGTCAAAGCCTGCATGAGCAAAGAAGAAGGCAGGAAAAACGTCATGGCAAATGTATATTGTCCTCAGAACAACAGGCTAACATTTTTAGAGCACTGTGTTCCAGGTCCTCTTGCATGTTCTTTGCATGTACCAACTCATTTAATCACAGCAAACCAAGACAACTAGTATCAGTAAAGTAATTATCAAACTTTTACAGGAAATCTGAGACATAGCAAATTTTCCAAGATCCCAGAGCTAGTACTCATCGCAGCTAGCAACTGAAGCTAGACTGATTTCTGAGTCTGTGATATTAAGCAAATGTATACCATCTCTAGTTTGCTGTGAGAACTCTGGCTTCAGTGTCAAACTAACCTAGATTTTTTTGTGTGTGATTATTATGTGAGTATTTGCATTGTTTGGTTTCCTTTTTGGCTGTTTTTGTGGTTTGTTTTTCTTTGTTTTGATTTTACTTTTTGTTTGTTTTTAAATAGACATGAAATCTCTCTTTGCACCCTAGATTATTGGTTGCTAATGTCTTTTGACTGCTTATAGGCCATGAGCACCTACTATGAAGAAACAACAACAACAAAAAGGATTTTATGGAACAGGGAAAAGCTGTAGAGCGAGACGTGGATATTCCCTGCAAGAATAGAAAAGAGGGTGGTCTATGGCTGTGGTCCCCATCCCCCATTAAGGACCAGGCGCAGAACTCCATCACCTCTCCGCACGTCCCACCCCCACCGCTATCTGTGGAAAAATTGTCTTCCATGAAACCTAGGAAGGGAGGGGGTCAGCAGGTGAGCGGCCAGCAAACAAAGCTTCATCTGTTTATAGCCTCTCCCCTTCCCATCACCACCTGAGCTCTGCTTCCCCCCACGCCGCAATCCATGGAAAAATTGTCTTCCATGAAACAAGGACTTTTTGGTCCTTGGTGCCAAAAAGATTGGGATGGCTGCTCTATGGGGAGCTGGAGCAGTGAGAACTGTTTCTCTGATTCTTGACAGTGCTGAAGGCAGACGACCACACCTGCATAGTAATGACTGTGTACATAAGCACAGAGGTGAAATGCTCAGCCTCACAAAAAATATTCCCAAAGTTCAAGCTCAGCGAAGAAGTAGTAGTCACTTAGGTGTGTTGATTACGATTTATATATGCAACACAGAATAAACGATAATGTTCTCTCATGAGTGTGTGTGAAAAACAAAAACTATAGGATGGAGAGCGCAGTGCCTGAGATTTTCAACTATTCATAAATTTAGCTATTATCATTACTATTTCTGTCACAAATTCTCTCATTGTGTAATGGATCATTATTAAGTGTAAAGGGTAACCTCCTTTAATCTTAAATCTTAACACTACAAATGATTGTATTTCTTACATTTCAACATATATTTATTTTTCATTAATATCTCACTGACTGAACTTCCACTCCCTATAATCTTCCTAAACTATTATTATCAGTTTAAATGTAACAAATTTTGCAAGAAAAAGTTGCACCTATGTTAATATGTAGAGCAAAACTTTTGGTACATAGTAAAGAATAACTTTTATTTTTGATGCTTTGTGCTAAATTGGTGTTTATATATATGGTGTCAGTATACTTTCTTTTTTTAGTAATACAGTTTCTGTCCAGCTAAAATATGCTTATAAGCATATATTGGAGTTACGTATGTATAAAATGATACATACAAATTTTTCATTTGTGTACTTACAGCAGATGAAACTAATCAGAGTAACTAAAATGGATGAGAAATAGTCTGGCTGCAGTTAACTACAGAGGGCTCATAATTCTTCCCTTACTGTTTAAGCCTTCATGCTCTTCAACCATTATTTATTGATCCTGCTGACAAAGGCAACAAAGCAGAAAAATTTTATATCTCAAAATAAAATAAATTAAATAAAGATCCCTTTTCTGATAGATTGTATATATCTAGTGCCAAGTATTCTATTTTCGCTGTTCTTGGTTTCCTAATATGTCCAAAATTAATATACCCAGAAATGAGATTAATGCATGAAGCATATTCCGAGTTTTTAAATTGGTGGTATCTTGTATTTATTTATCAATAATACTAGTACTGGAAAAGAAGAAAATCTAGTAAAACAAATGTCACATTAAAAACATAGTAAGTGCTTCCTTTTATCTTTTGGTATGAATTTTCTAAGTTTTGTTTAAAAGGGGAAATTCTTTTTTTTTATTTCACCATATTATTGGGTTACAAATGTTTAGATTACATATATTGTGGTAATGATTAAAATGGTCAGTGCACCTCTTTATTGTTATTTTTGTTTATGTCTTTTTCCTCTTCATGTTCTGTACTCACCACAGTGGGATCTATTCTAAGGCAACAGCAAATCATCATGTTAACCAATTCTCTATCAATTTGGAAAGGCATAAATTTATTTTAAAAATTGAGCAATCCTGACTTATGATTTGAATAAAATAGTTAAATATGAAGTGTTGTATATATTGGTTTAGCTTTCACTGTTTTGCTGTTGTTTCTAGTATTCCTTGCTATGTTCAACTATGGCTTTCACGTTGAAGTTGTAGGATTCAAGAGAATTCTTAGAAGATGTCTTATCTCTCTGCTTCTCATGTCAACTTTGTGTTTCTTAGCTTCCTGAACTATACATTCAATGTTACCTTCGCTCAAACAGCCCTTGTCATTTTGATCTGAGATATACCACAGGACAGAGTAGCATGCCTGTGGGTTAAAACTTGCCAAGCTGGTTGTCATGGCACATTCACCTTTATAAACTGGAATGAGTGTATTAAACTGGTTGTCTGAGTAAGTAGTGAAGGCCTGTGCCTGTTTTGTGGACTTGCTGATATTGTGTTTATCGGGACAAGTGTGACTCAAGCAGGACTTTCAATGCCAATGGAAACAGCCCTGATATCCAAGAACAGCAAATCTTGAACATTGTCAGATTTGTCCTCAGATAAGATGGCTGCCTAGATAGGTGCACCATAAACAATAGCCTCATGGGGTAGAGGTTCTTGTTAATTCTTTCACGTTGAAGAAGTCTTAGAAAATTTCTGAACGTTGGGGGTGTGTGTACAATCATCCATCAGGATGTGGGCACTAATCTTGATTTGTCTAGCTTGGCATAGTGAAGGGCTTTCTCCACAAGGTCCAGAATGCCACAGTACAGGTCAGCATTCAACTCTTCAAACTGACATAGACAACAGAGGTATAGGAGTCGACCCCTTCTTAGAGAGAACCAATATCAATACTGGGTTTTTGAAAAGAGAGTAGAATCAGCACATATACGAAGAGTACAGAGGTGACAGTTAATTCTCTTGTTCTCATTGATGTACTTCTTATGCCATGTTTGGACTTAAATAAACAAGGACATGTTTGATTAATTGTTTGTCAAAGTCTTTTTATTTTTATTTTTTTTATTTTTGAGCCAGGGCTAGAGTGTAGTGGCATCATCACAGTGCACTGCAACCCCAAACTCCTAGGCTCAAGCGATCCTCCTCCCTCAGCCTCCTGGGCAGCTGGGACTTCAGGCCCGTGCCACCATGCCTGGCTAATTATTCTTGAAAATATTTTTGTGGAGATGGGGTCTTGGTATGTTGTCCAGGCTTGTCTAGAACTCCTGGCTTCAGTGATCCTCCCACCTCAACCTCCCAAAATGCTGGGATTGCAGACATTAGCCACCATGTCTGGCCCTATCAAAGTCTTTTCTATCTAAGTATGTCTTTAGCTGCAGATTTGACCTAAGGGATTACCTATTCAATAGTGAAGGTTTATATATTAAAAATACCACCTTTTAAGTTAATTATCAACATGTTTATTTTACCAGTAAGACTTTATTCAACCTATAAACAATAGCAACAGGCAATTGCTTTTTGATGATTTTTAAAATATTGAGACCAATAGTAGGTCCAGCACCTTTGGAAGGCTGATGTCGAAAATCATAATAAGCTAACATTGCTGACAATAGCATCTATAAAATCTTTCCAAAGTAGGCTTCTGTGATGTCTTCATCTTTCCTAGAATTGTAGAAGATACCTCCTCTGGATAGCAGCTTTCATACTCTGCCTTGTATTCCATCTAGACTTTGGACTTTTCTGCATGATTTACCACCTAGAAAGGCCAATGCTTCAGATCAGACACTACAGCGGCCTTATCAAAGCTATAGCCAAACAAATATGATCTAATTCTTTGAAACACACCATCAATCAATTGTGAAATATTAATAAACGTAACACAGTTTTCAATGGTCCATCTAATCATTGGCAATTATCTCCACTTTCCCCTAACTGGAAGATACCTGCACAAGAGTAAGTGGTGCCAATATTATTGGCAACTGCAAGTATCTCAGATATGGTTTCTGAGCATAGGTCTAATTCAGCTCATTGAACAAAGTAGTAACTTGAGCTGATGCTGTGTTCAATAAGAGCCCTACATTTTTTAAAAGAAAATATATAACATTTTATTCTGAAAATGAAGATGTAGTTGTTTATTGTAAAACACACACTCTATAACACATTAATAAAATTATGAAGATCTATAAATACTCAAGTTAGATTTGTTGGCAATATTTCTTCAAGTTATTTCCTTGTGTATATGTCTGGATAAATACAAAACCAATGTAATGTCGCATATGTAGAAATGCGACATCCGTGTTGTTCGTAAAGTTTTAATGCACCAAAATGTATCATAGAGATAGGTAGGTAGATTAAATAAGGAGATAGGGAGATAATTTCCTTTCTCAATTTAAATGTCTGCATAGTACAGATCGCATTTTATGTCTAAACTGTTTAATCTGGCTCCCGTTGATGGACATTTTTGACATTTCTAATTTTGGTCTCCTGTGAACAAAAATGAAATGAAGTCTGTGCATGTATCTCTTTACATTTGTGTAATTATGTTCTCAATATTGATTCTTCAAAGTTTTATTACTAAGTCCAAATATATTTTACATTTCAACACTAATTTCCAAAATAAGTTTTCTAAATAAATATTATAAGTAACCATAATGAACAGATGATAAAATATTTCTTTCTCTGTAATACCTCCAACACTAGACTTTGGTTAAGCATTTAAAACTTTCTCTATTTGGTATTTGAAAAATTGTACCTAATCATATTTTGAACTACTTTCCACGTTATTGTGTTTATTTGAATGGTCTCTTTTGTGAAACACATATTTATGTATATTGCCTATTTTTAGTTGGGGCTGAATTTTTTTCTGATTAATCTGTAGTTGACTAACATGATATTTCCAATTATTTAACTACCCTCTTATCCCCAAGGAGATTTTTTTTAACTACTCCTTTTATATGGGGCTTGATCATGCAATGTGCTTTGACCATGAAATGGCAGTGGATGTGCAGGGTGGCGGCACTGAGCAGAAACTCCGGGAGTCATTGGTAGTCCCACTATTGTTCTTTATCTCTCTGCCACAAGAGCCTTTTGTCCTAGAGAGACGTCTGCTGACTCAAAATATAACACAAAAACAGAACTATTTGATGCTGTAAACCACAGAGATTTGGGGCATTACTTTTCAATGCAACATAACCAAGCCTAAACTAATTGACAACAATTCACTTAAAAATATGTTTGTACATTAAAGGTAGAAACTTCCTCTGTT
>NW_012135414.1:6245603-6246885 GCF_000956105.1 Propithecus coquereli
TTCTATATGTTCCCTCATTTTCACATATTCCTCATTTTCCAAAATATAATATTAAATAAATATATATGTTAAATGTGGAGGAGACATTTTTATGATTTATTGAGAAATAGAAATAATAATTAGATGAATTTGACCAAAAAAGAGCTTTTTACCAACTCAGCTTCATTATTGTAATTTTATATAACCAGAATCTATTGAAGTGTGAATAGCACCAAAAATCATCATGTATCATAAAAATATCTTCATCCTTTTATCTAAGGTAACATAATATTGTAAAATGGTAAAACTATATGAGGACATTTGTTATGCTAAAATTAAAGTGAGCTTACAAATGAATCAAATATATGCCAGAAATGTAAAAATATATTATCTTCTTCTGACTATAGGGAAAGGAGAATGATAGATAATGTTAAGGGTAATAATACCTTATATTTTAAAATTACTTTAGTTAATATGTCACTTTTTATTGTCATCTAAGAGCACTGTTATAAAAACTAAGTTAAAATAGAAAAAAATTAAAATATTGCTTATAAAGTCCTCCACAGTATTATTAGATCTTACTTTCAATAGAAATTTTGAGATACTTCTAGCTGAATATTGCATACAAATGTCAAAATATTGGCTCAGAACAAAAATATGTGAAAAGGTGTTTGAGCATTAACTTCTTTTCATTTCAATTGGTTTAAAGAAGAGTGAGAGAAAAATCAAAATATTTATGTTTAGAAATAGAAAGTCACTGTAGTTTTTGTTCCAATTTAGATCACTTAAATGGAAGCCTCCTACTTATTGAGTGGGTTGTATTCTAAGTAGTGATGTGTAAATCAATTATTAGAAAATTGGTAAATATTTTCCATTGCTGTAATATAATGAATAATGGTTGTTATTTATATAAATAGCCCCATAAACTCAGCATGCAAATACAGCTATATATTTTTTTCCTATTAATTACTTGCACAAAACTCGGTTTTATTAAAAGAAACACTACTGTGAAAGATCCTGAAGAAAAGATGAAGAAAACAAGACTACAGACTAGAACAAAATATTTGTAAATCACATAGCTGATAAAGGTCTTACATAGAATACATAAGAAACTCTCAAAAAGGTAAAGAAAAAAAAATAGAATATCAACAAAAGATATGCACAGATATGATGGCAAGTTAACACATAAAAATATGTTCAATATCATTAACCATTAATTATACACAAATTAATGTTACCATGACATATTACTACAGGCATTAAAACAGCTAAATTGGAATTCTTAAGGTTTCGTGCCTTAGGT
>NW_012135414.1:6247615-6248219 GCF_000956105.1 Propithecus coquereli
AAGCACAGCCAGAATAACTAAGGGGATTCCTAGAAAAAGGAGTCAAATTCTCAACAGTGAGTGTAATATAACAATTATGTAATAATATGTAATAAATAATTGATTTATATGCAAATTATCTCCCCAAGAAATTGTCATCCCTTAAGTCAGAAATCAGATTTTAACCTTGAGCATTCAAAATATCTACTAACTACTAACAAAATGATGGTCGATACATTTAAGCTTTCAAACAATAGTAAAAATTATAGTTTCCATCATAACAAAATGTAAACTGTTGTCATACTATATGTTCTATATGTTCCCTCATTTTCACATATTCCTCATTTTCCAAAATATTATGTAATAAATAATTGATTTATATGCAAATTATCTCCCCAAGAAATTGTCATCCCTCAAGTCAGAAATCAGATTTTAACCTTGAGCATTCAAAATATCTACTAACTACTAACAAAGTGATGGTCGATACATTTAAGCTTTAAAACAATAGTAAAAATTATAGTTTCCATCATAACAAAATGTAAACTGTTGCCATACTATATGTTCTATATGTTCCCTCATTTTCACATATTCCTCATTTTCCAAAATATAATATTAAATAAATATA
>NW_012135414.1:6249664-6252110 GCF_000956105.1 Propithecus coquereli
AAAAAAAAAAAAACAGCTAAATTAAAAAAAAATAGTGACAAAACCAAATGCTGGCGAAAATGTGAAGAAACTGGATCTTTCCTGCATTACTGGTGGAAATGTAAAATGGGTCAGGCACTCTGGAAAATAATTCGACAGTTTCTAATAAAATTATGCATCTACCAAACACACAACTCAGCAGTCACATTCTTAGGCAACCAAGTGAAAACAACATTCAACATAAAATCTGTACATGAATGTCCATAGCAGCTTTTTTTTTTTTTGTAATAGCGAAAAACTAGAAACATCTAAATGTCCTTCACTGGGTAAATGTTTAAATAGACTGTGTTGCATCCATGCCATGAATTTTACTCAACAACAAAAAGAAACAATATATCGACACATGCAACAACCTAGATGGATTACTATGGAATTATTATTGGTGAAATAAAAGGTCAACTCATGAAGTTTAAATACTGTATGATTTCATTTATATGGATTTATACAGCATTCTTGAAGTTACATGATAGTGGTAGAGAAGGGAACAGTGGTTACCCGGAGGCAGGGACTAAACATGGGTTTATGAATATAAAGGGATGGCATGAGGGCATTCCCTCGTGATGATGGAAGAGTTCTGTACCTTGATTATGGTAGTTGTTATAAAGATGATAGAGAGACAGATGATGAAAATGCACAAAACTATGCACACACACATATGAATACATGTAAAAAATGGTAAAAAATAAAAATGAAAAAATGAAAACTTAATAAGGCCTGAACAGTACTGTACTGAAGCCAGTTTCCTGGAATTTACCTTGTACGACAACTACATAAAATATAGCACTGAGGAAATTTGGGTGAAAGGTACAGAGCAGTCTATGTACTATGTCTGAAACTTCTTGTGAGTCTATAATTATGTCAAGATAAAAAGTTAAGGAAAAAAACAAAAGAAAATTTATCTTCTCACTTTGGTGACTTCTATCACCCTCTGACTTCTCTAGGAACTCTTAGGGCTTACAGGTTTCCAGAAGAGCATCTCCCAAGATTCCACACAGAACAGACGGACGAGTTAGGGCTAATTAGTATGTCGCTGGCGTTGTTTATCACCACTATGCGGTGTCATTTTTGAAGACTGATAGACTCAAGAGGCAATTTCTTTTGTTCCATAATGGTAGGTTGTAAGTTCTCACATTTTTCAAAAATAATTATTCTAATAAACTCAGCTGAACGTGCTCAGCACTGGGCTTCTAAATCATGCTGAGCTGCAGTGCTGCTCATGCGTGGGCAATTCCCAGAGTTTCTAGCACTGCAGGATCACAGAATTATGAGAGTTTTAGCATCCTACCCGTCACAGACCCACAACCACTAGCTCATAAACCCAACTGGGTATCCCTTATTTTAAAATATTCTTTATATAAGTCTACACAGAATGTCTCTTATCCATTCTTTCTTCTTCAATTAGGCTATTCATCTAAAAGACTTCCCATTGACCACATGCAACCCTGCAGCTACCTTTGTGGGGAGGCTATCTTCTCTCTAACAGCCTTTAATTTAAGTTACTTTCTCCGTTTATCTTTGTATTATAGAAAGATTACACTCAGTAAATTATCATGCAAATTTCTAAAATATGCTGGGGGATGGGTTGTAGCAAAAAAGACAGAATCAATAATAAAATATTTCTTTACTGACTTAGTATGTTACTACAGTTTGGATCCCCAGGAAAGAAGCAACAGCCTATTAAACTCTGCACTTTTGAGATTTTAAATCAGTCATGATATAGTAAACCTACGAATTGATTTTACCTTAATACAGAGGGCTGAATGAAGCTATATAGTACAAAATTTTCAGGAGACAGACTTGAGTTTTTAAAAATCTATAGATTCAATGAACTGCTTTGCTGAATAGTGAGCTCTCTGCTAGAGAAAGTTTTCCAGAAGAGGTTGCGTATGTTTCAAAAATTTCAAACATCGTATTCCTTTTTTGGTTCTCTCTTTACAGTTTGTGTCTTTTGGTTTCATATGGCAACAGCACTTTAACTATTTCAAACTATCCTAACGACAAGAAATATCTTTGGAGGCAAACCATAGTGTTACATATGGACCTCAAGAATCAACTAGCCTCAGACTCTCATATGACATTAGATCTCCCTTTCTTTTTTCAGCTGTTCTCTACTTCATTTGCTTTATTTCTTTCTTTTTGGTAACTGTCTACTTCTGCTTATTTAGTTCTTGGATGGGGGAAATAGGAATTTTTTAATAGCTCTACATCTAATGATTCTGTTTACCACTTGAGACTAAATAGAATTTATCTTCTGGGGAGATCAGGTATTCTACTATAGACCCATCAACTTTGGACAGAGGTTCAGGGTCTGGGTGAGGGTGGGTAACAGGCCCAGTTTGGATGGCATATCTGAGGAGTCCAGCTTCTGGTCCCCACGTGTGACCTTTCAGGCCTGACCATAGGCAAT
>NW_012135414.1:6264440-6265733 GCF_000956105.1 Propithecus coquereli
TTAAATTTAGGAGAAAACAGAGATGTAATATTTAACTTATCAGAATATGAAAGTGATTTCTAATCATTAAATGGTATAATCATATAGCAAATAAAGTTGAGTAGGTCATAAAAAAAACTTTATAGTTAGGGAAATGCTATATCCAGAATTGAAAATCAAATACAAATTCATTTTAAAAATTGCCATGAGAGTTAATAGTTCATAGAAATAGTCATGATAAGAAGAAAATATCATTACTTTAAAGAGGGAAACATATTAATTTACTATCTCCCAAATTAATAACAACTTATGACCAGTGCATGTGTGTTAGTCCATTTGCATTGTATAAACGAACACCTGAGGCTGGATAATTTATAAGAAATGAGGTTTATTTGGCTCATGGTTTTGCATGTACAAGAAGCATGGTGCCAGCATCTGCTTCTCTTGATGGTTTCAGGGAACTTCCAGTCACAACAGAAGGTGAGAGAGGAACAGGAGTGTCACATGGTGGGAGAGGCAGTGAGAGAGAGAAGGAGGATTCTATGCTCTTTTAAAGAACCAGTTAACAGAGCAAGAGTTCACCCATTACCCAGAGGGCAGCACCAAGCCAATCATGAAGGATCTGCCCCCATGACCCTAACACATCCCCCCAGGCCCCGCCTCCAACATTGGGGATCAAATTTCTACATGAGATTCGGAGGACACAAATATCTAAACTATATTAACATGTATTTTAATTTTAATGGACTATTGGGATTGGTGCAGTCATAGTGTGATCGATGAGATCCCCCAAAGCTAAAGAAAAATAATTACTACATTGTAAAGTAAGTTTTAGAAAGTTTTAGGGTAGCCTTAATTGGTGGTGAGCAAAAATTAGTTATGTTAGAATTATTTAATCATGTACTTAAAAACTGTTTTTTTGAAAGATTTACTATTAATATAGAAGTGAGAGAAATTGGTAGTAGAAATCTCTTTGATAAGGAGTTTTTATTGTGTTTAAGTTTTTTTTCCTACCCATGGAGGTGAAGAAAAGAGAGCTTTCATTTCAAGTGAGGGAGTCCACCAGAGAGCTACTGAGAGAAATGAGCCCCTTGAAAATAGGCTGGTACTATAATCACAGGAAAAGTCTTCATCCTTCTGTTGCTCATATGCTAGTGAAAGCAAACATAAAATTATATTTATGCAATTTAACCTTGATTAAAATGTTGTTCCAATGAAGGAGTATTTATATCTTTTTTTTTTTTATTTCAGCAAATTATGGGTGTACATATGTTTAGGTTACGTGTGTTGCCCTTGGTTCCCCCCCACCACCAC
>NW_012135414.1:6265783-6267716 GCF_000956105.1 Propithecus coquereli
AGTAATATCAGTTGCACATAGCCATGGGGGGAAAATTATAGTAGCAATCAGAATCTAAGCCAATGATATGATAATACAATCTTAATATCCCTGGGGATAATTTTTTCCAAATTGTGTCACATTTTATCTGGGTCATTTTACCACAGAGCTCAAAATTTTAATTTGCAAAAGAATCTTCATGAAGTATTGAGAGACTAAACGAATTGAACTCTGAATAAAGATTGGAACACCTACATGTACTTCTATCAATCCCCCAATCCTCTTCTCAGTTTAAATTATTATATGCACGATTTCCCCATTTTTTGATTCAACTTAAATCTTGATTATACTTGGGTCATAATCTTTCCACTGGTTAGATTCTAATTAAACAAAAATCAAAGTCCTTTTTTTTTTGACATCTGTCTTATTCTTATTTATTTAAGACCCATCAGTTGCCAAGTTCAGTTTTGTCTTCCATAACAGCGTCCTCCTTTTTTTCCATCACCTCTGTCACTGCCACAGCTGAACCCCCTCTCCTCTCCTCTGTGGACTCCAATTACTTATAAGTTATGTCACATGAAGTGGTCCTGCAGCTCGTTATATTTGTTGTATTCTTTATTTCTTTCTTCCTGTTTCATTGTATAAAGTTTGTATTAATGTCTTCAACTTCAGTGATCTTTTCTTCTGCAATGTCTAATTTGCCATTGATTTCATCAACTATTGTCTTCATTTCAGTTATTGCATATTTTACTTCTAGAAATTTGATTTAGGTCTTTTTTTCTTTAATAGCATTAATTTTTTTAAACATATGGGATACAGTTTTAATAATTGTTGTTATAGCTTTGTCTACACATCTAGCATCTATGTCAGTTTTAAATTGGTTAAATTCATTGCTATTCTCTTCATTTTGGGTCATATATTCCTGTTCTTTTACATGCCATGATATCTTTATTTGGATGTCAGACATTGTGAACTCTACCTTGCTGGATAATGGTTACTTTTATATACCTACAAATATTCTTAAACTTTATTCTGTGATGCAAATAAGTTACTTGGAAACAGGTGGATCATTTTGTGTCATGCATTCATGATTTGCTAGGTAAGATTGGAACAAGGGATAATTATTCCCCATTACTAAGGTAAGACTTTCTTGAGAACCCTACCAAATGTTACAAGAATTATGATTTTTTTTTTTTTTTTTTACCTATTCTGTTGCCTAGTCCCATCCGTGTGTAAGAACCATTCATTGTGCTCTTTAGTACTTTAAGATTATTCTTTTTCTGGCTTTGGATCATTTCCTCACAGCATGCACTGATCAGTCTTTACTGAATACCATAGGGGGTGATCTGCAGATACTCAGGATTGTTTATCTCCTCTCTGCTATTTTGTCTTAAGAAATCTAGATGTTATGGTCTCCCCAGGCTCTTTGTTTCATCTTCTCAACTCAAGGAATCCAACAAGTTATGTCTGGAGTCTCTCTTCCTATCTCCTCCCCAACTCCAATCTTTTGACACAGCTTGGAAACACTCTCCATGGTAATCTTGGGCAATCTTAGTGCTATCCACCTTTTTTTCCTGACCCTCTGTTTTGATTGCTTGATGTCCATTGTCTTAAATATTATATTGTAGATGAGAACGTTTTTAACAATTGCTTTCAGACAGAATAGTAAATATGGTTACTGTTACTCTATCTTGGCCAGAAGTGGAAGTCTTTCTGTCTTCGTCGATTGGGCTACAAAGACAATTTACCATAGACTGGATAACTTAAACAACAGAAATTTATTTTCAAGAGCCTGTGGAGTCAAGATCCAGACACCAGAAGAGCCAATGTCTGATGAGGTATCTCTTCCTGGTTTGAGGTATCTCTTCTTCTGTCCTCACAGAGCAGAGAGAGAGGAAGCAATCTTTCCCTTATCTCTTCCAGTAAGGTCACAAATCATCCTTGAGGGCTCTAC
>NW_012135414.1:6267766-6268684 GCF_000956105.1 Propithecus coquereli
AGAAGATTTAACTTTTAAAAAAAGCATGTTATTTGTCATGTACATTACTATCAAAAAGAGAAAATAAAATGTGTCATAACATATAATAAAAATTAACAGTAAAGGTTTATGATTATTTGGAAGAGACTGAATTAATGTTCCCTGGGGTAACTATTTGTAGAACAGAGAACCATTCTTAGGAGGGGTTGCCATGCATATATTCTATAATTTGTTTTACTGACATTCAAAGTAGAAATATAAAGGTGAGCATGGCTTTTATTTTCACATTAGAAATGAACAAAAAAGACAGTCATCTTTGCTTTCTTACTCTCACTCAGTATCCACACAATTTGGGCATTCATTTTTGTAAATACTGTTTTTATTCATTCCATTTTGCTGTGTTTTGTTTTGTTTTTAGATCCCATACTACATGCCAGTCACTACAATAAGCATTTGGAATGGGGACAAATGAGCCATAGTCCCCATCTTCAAGGAGATCTCAATCTAGAGACTCTCTCTTCCATGTCAGCAATACCTTATTTTTCCCTTCTTTCCATATTGTGGTCACTGATCTAATATATGTTATCATCATCTTTTCTTAGGATTATTTTGAAATTAACAGTTTCCTAGACTTTACCCACTTTAAATCAACCTCCAAATTGTTCAACGTCACCTTTCTGATTCACAAATCTAATTCTTTTATCTGTTGATGGGAGTGAAAATCAAGTTAGATTACTGAAGGCAGACTCTCAGGCTGTCATTGAAAAAGGACATGGACCAAAACATAGACAACAGTTATGCAAATAGCAGATGAATAGCAGAATATGTGAACAATTTCCATGTTAGAATGTTCATCTCAGATCCATGTATAATACTGAAATACAAGATATATTTAAATCTGCAACAATTGAGAAATGGTAAAATAAAATAAAATAAAGT
>NW_012135414.1:6273850-6275022 GCF_000956105.1 Propithecus coquereli
TCTCACCTTCTTACCTTCGTTATTTCCAACAATTTTTACTTCTTTCTGTGCTCATATGTGCCCATTAATTGATTTCAAATTATTAGAGAGTACATATGATGTTTGTTTTTACATTTTTGAGATACTTCACTTAGGATAATGGTCTCCAGTTTCATCCAAATTGCTGCAAAAGACATTAATTCATCTCTTAGTGTGTGTGTGTATGTGTGTGTTTGTGTATGTGTGTGTGTATACATACAACAAATTTTGTGAAGCCACTCATGAATTGTTGGGCACTTGGGTTGATTCCACATCTTTGAAATTGTGAATTGTGTTGCAATAAACATTTAAGTGTAGGTATCTTTTTGATAAAATGACTTCTTTTCCTTTGGGTGGATACCCAGTAGTGGGATTGCTGGATCAAATGATAGGTCTACTTTTAGTTCTTTGAGAAATTTCCATACTGTTTTCCATAGAGGTTGTACTAATTTGCAGTCCCACCAACAGTGTTTGAGCATTTCCATCTCTCTGCATCTATGCCAGCAACTGTTGTTTGTGAACTTTTTAATAAAAGCCATTTTGACAGGGGTAAGGTGGTATCTCATTGTTTTAATTTGCATTTCTCTGATGATTAGTGGTGTTGACCACTTTTTCATGTATTTGCTGGCCATATGTCTATCTTCTTTTGAAAAACTTCTGTTCATGTCTTTTGCCAAATTTTTAATGGGATTGTTTGTTTTTCCCTGCTGATTTGTTTGAGCTCTTTGTAGATTCTGGATGTTAACTCTTTATTGGATGTACAGTTCACAGATCTAGAAAAAAATAATTCTATGTTTCCTTTGGAACCAGAGAAGAGCCTGCATAGCCAAAACAATCTTAAGCAAAGAGAACAAATCTGGAAGCATCAGATTACCAGATTTCAAACTATACTACAAGGCTATAGTAACCAAACAGCATAGTATTGGTACAAAAATAGAGATGTAGACCTACGGAACAGAACAGAGAACGCAGGTACAAAACCATCTACCTACAACTGACTGATCTTCCACAAAACAGACAACATTTGCTGGGGATAAGAAGCCCTGTTCAATAAATGGTGTTGGGAAAACTGGATAGCCACGTGCAGAAGATAGAAATAGGACCTCTATCTCTCACCATTCACAAAAATTAATTCAAGATGGATTAAAGACTTA
>NW_012135414.1:6275072-6275972 GCF_000956105.1 Propithecus coquereli
GCTTCACATATTTGCTGAAGAAGTATTCATGGTTTGTCTTTTGCTAGAAAGTTTATTTCTTACCCGTATGGTTCTGAAAAAAAAATATATCAATGATATAACTTTCTTTCTGGTGTTTTCTTGCAAACAGAAAAGTTAGCATGTTTCTGTATAAAATTGGTCAAAGAGGGCCTAGAAATAAGTTTATGTTGTACTTTCACTTTACATCATACTACAAGATTTTTACAATAGCTAAGGCATTGGTAATGTTGTGGACTCATTACCCCCATTTTATAGTTGGTGGTTCTGTGGTTTAGGAGGTCAGGTGCTCATTCTCATAAAATAAATCTATGAAGCATTTATATATGAACTCAGAATTTCTGGTTTCAAATTCAGCATTCTGCCCTCTGTATCAGACATATTTAAGCTTGCAGCTTAGAGGCAGTAGAATTCCACTGCATAAGTAACATCAATGAAATATCATAGTGGTACTTTTGACTTTATTTAAAATACAAAGAGACTTTAATCTGCAGCCAGTTCTTTTAACTAAAAGCTTCAGTTTGAATATTAATTTCATTTAAAGAATATTCCTAGAGATTTTAGAGAGAAATTAAAGCCTTTACTGGCAGAATAAATCTGTATTTGCTTTGGCAACTAATTTGTTTACATATGTAAAATACGTCTACCTTTCTGTATGCATAATTAAGACGTAACACTAGTGTAGCATTGACTGGTTAATTAAAACAATTAGGATGGTAGTGGATCATGGCATGATTTATCTTAAAATCTGTTTATGGCATGAGCAGAATACATCACAGGCTATGATACAATTCATAGTTATTCCCTTTAAAGCATTTTTCACGTTAAAAACACAAAGGACATTTTAGCCCTTTAAATTATCATTTCTTTTTTTTAATTTTA
>NW_012135414.1:6277269-6279475 GCF_000956105.1 Propithecus coquereli
GAGAACTACAGCTAAAGGCAATATAAGTCTGGATTTATGGGCTTTTAAAAGTTCACTATATGAATTCCTATCAGAAGAGTTTGGCAGCTTTATTCTCTCTTTCAATGGGTTTTGTGGTTTGCTTGAGTATGTAAACCATACTTTTCAATTTCTGCTATATTAGGGACAGCAGAGAAACCTCCAGAGTCTTGCAGCCAGCACAGATCTTGGTAAAGAGAAATCTTAAGCCCAAAATGACCATGGCATATCAAAGCTGGAAGTGTCTTATGGAAGTGTCTATATTAGTCCGCTCAGGCTGCCACAAAATACCACAGACTATGTGTCTTAAACAAGAGAAATTTATTTCCTCACAAATGTGTCCACTAGAAGTCCAAGATCAAGGTTCCAGCAGAGTCAGTTTGTAGTGAGTTCTCCTTGGATTGCAAATGGCTGCCCTCTCACTGGTGTCCTCACATGGCCTGTATATGTGCAGAAAGAGAGATCCATGGTGTCTCTTCCTCTTCTGATAAGAGCACCAATCCTAAGAAATTAGGGCCTCACTCTTATGGCCTCATTAACCTCAAAAACCTTCTTAAAATCTCTATCTCCAAAGATAGTCACACTGGGAGTTTGGACTTCAACTCAGGAATTTTGTGGGGTGGGGGCATAGTTTAGTCGATAACAGCAACTAACCTCATGAGTGCTCGGATTATTAGTGAATGAGCTCATGATTATTTCTGCTTCACAGCTTCACAGCTTTAGATAATGAATACTTGAAAAACAAATATCCACTATATTGCAATTGTTTCAATATTTTCAATACTTCATTTCACTGCATTCTTGTTTTCATTGATTCTAAAGAGAAGTTAAATTTAATCCTTATCTCTTTTCCTCTGTAAGAAATGTGTTTTTCCTCTGTCTCATTTTAATATTTTCTCTTTGTTGTTGGTTTTCTGTAGTTCGAATATGATATCTCTGGGTGTGTATTTTTTTGATGTTCATCCTGTTTGGCATTCTCTGAGCTTTCTGGACCCATGGTTTGGTGTCTGTCATTAATTTTTGAAATCTGTCAGTCATTACTATTCAATTTTTTCTTTTGTTTGTTCTGTCTTAGAGATAATATAGAAAAAAATCACCATCTAATTCTCGTAATTCCAATACCTGGCCACAAAATTTTTATAACTAAATATAATGCTACTAGCCTATAGTAATAGAAAATATTCTTAGAAATTAATTTTTTTGTATACCTGTAATCCTGATAGTGTGAATGAATTGCATGTATCTCAAAGCCTGGCCTTGCTCTGTACAATGTTTTATTGGTAGATAAGGCTTTGATGTAAAACAAAAATCTGAAAGACTCCAGTAAAGTCCTAATAAATTTTATTATCTAGTTAAAATTTATTATTGGGCCAGGCGTGGTGGCTCACGCCTGTAATCCTAGCACTCTGGGAGGCCGAGGCAGGATTGCTTGAGCTCAGGAGTTCGAGACCAGCCTGAGTAAAAGCAAGACCCTGTCTCTACTATAAATAGAAAGAAATTAACAAACAACTAAAATTTATTATCTAGTTAAAACTAGGTCACTCATTAGACATTGAAATGATGGTTTGAAGTAGCAAGGTCATGCAGGCTTTAGAGAGGGCCTAGCATTCAGAAGTACCTTCATGCACTTCCACCAGTTCCCCAGGGTACTGTAATATTTACTGTTTTTATCTGATTTGTCTTTTTTACTTTGTGATTTCCCTTCCCATTTTTCTATCCTTCTATTTTTGGAAGACCACTACCTGTACTTCATATCAAGCAAGTGTTGTTTTAGAACTTTTGCTGGTGGTGGCATTGGGAATAATAGACTATCATCAATATGATGAATAAACTGTATGAGTAGTCAATAATTATCCCATAAGACACTTCCAGCTTTGATATGCCATGGTCATTTTGGGCTTAAGATTTCTCTTTACCAAGATCTGTGCTGGCTGCAAGACTCTGGAGGTTTCTCTGCTGTCCCTAATATAGCAGAAATTGAAAAGTATGGTTTACATACTCAAGCAAACCACAAAACCCATTGAAAGAGAGAATAAAGCTGCCAAACTCTTCTGATAGGAATTCATATAGTGAACTTTTAAAAGCCCATAAATCCAGACTTATATTGCCTTTAGCTGTAGTTCTCTTCCAGGGGATTCACCACCTTCCTAAGTCTGTTAAGTATTGTATTAATTTTCTTAGATATGCT
>NW_012135414.1:6279525-6280364 GCF_000956105.1 Propithecus coquereli
TGGGCTCCAGTTCCATCCAGGTTAATACAATAGGTATTTGTTCACTATTTTTTATGGCTGAGTAGTACTCCATGGTATCCATATACCACATTTTATTAATCCACTGATGTATTTGTGGGTACTTGGGTGGTTTCCACATCTTTGCAACTGTGAATTGTGCTGCCATAAACATTCAAGTGCAGGTGTCTTTTTTATAGAATATCTTTTGTTCCTTTGGGCAGATGCCCAGTAATAGGATTGCTGGATCAAAGGGTAGTTCTACTTTTAATTCTTTAAGGTGTCTCCATGCAACTTTCCATAGTGAAGTCATCCACAAAACACCTCATATCAAATAACCAACAGAGTGAATAGACATATTATTTTATTCCTTTTATATGTAATGCCCAGAATACGTAAATCTACAGAGACAGAAAGTAGATTAGTGGTTTCCTAAAGTTCACAGTAGAGTGAGGAATGTGGAGTAACTGCTAATATGTATGAAGTTTCTTTGCGGGTAACACCCCCGAAGAAAGGGATGGGTATATTCACATCTGATAGGTACAGTGTGCACCATTGGGGGATGGACACACTTGATGCTCTGACTCGGGTGGGGCAAAGGCAATATATATAACCTAAACCTTCATACCCCCATAATATGCTGAAATAATTCTTAATAGTTTCTTTTCGGCAATTTTATTATTTAAAAAAATATGTGATCCTATACAGTAATTTTGCAAAAATATTAAAGGCACCATTAAATTTGATTATTCTATCATAATACCTTAATAATGAAAATATTCTCTTGAGAAGAATGTATTGTTCTTATTTTTAAGGGCCTCCATCTGCTGGTTAATGATTTT
>NW_012135414.1:6280414-6281604 GCF_000956105.1 Propithecus coquereli
ATTGCAGGAGAGTCTCTTTATTTCTTTCTTTTTTTTTTTTTCTCACATGATAACTGTAACAGAGACTACTCCTGGGAGCTAGTGTTTAGATATAATGACCCAAAGTCATCATCTGCTTTTTTTTTTGGCTTTCTATTTTGATATAAATTGTAAAAAATAATGCAGAGAGATATCACATAACCATGACTAAATTACCCTCAAATGATAATATTTTTCATAATATAGTAAAATGTCACAACCTCTAAGTTTACCGGGTACAATTCACCTACCTTCTCCTTAATCAGATTTCACTAGTTTTACAGTACTCATATGCATGTGTGTGTGTGTGTGTGTTTAGTTCTATGCAATTTTATAACATGTATAGATTTGTGTGACCATTAGCATAATCAATACATAGAGCAGTTCAACCATAAGGATCCCTCTTGCTTCCTTTTCATAGGATAGCCATCAACCCTCCCTGCCACAAACTACCTAACTCCTAGAACTACAAATATGTTCTCTATTTCTGTGAATGTTCTATAGATATTTTTTTCACTTAGCATAATTCTCTTAAAATCCATCCAAATTTTTACATGCATCACTAAATTGTTCCTTTTTTATTGCAACGTGGTATTCCACGGTACAGATATACCACAGTTTAACAATTCTCCCGTTGAAGTATATTTAAATTATTTCAATTTTTTGGCTGTTGCAAATAAATTTGCTACAGACATTCATATAAGGTTATTGCATGTACCTAATTTTTCATTCCTGTGGTATAACTGCCCAGGAATATAATTGTTGTGCCACATGGTAAACATATGTTTAGCTTTAAAAGAAACTACAGCACTCTTTTTCACCATGGCTGTACCATTTTACATTCCCATCAGCAATGTATGAAAGATCCAGTTTTTACTCATACTCATCATCATTTGGTGTTTTCTTATTTTTTTCTTAGCCATTCTGATGGGTATGTTGTGATAAATCATTATGATCTTAATTTGCAAATTCCTAGTGACTAATGATATTGGACATCTTTTCAGGTCTTATAGGCCAACTATATACCTTTTCATGTATCATTAACACAATAATGGAAAAACAGAAAAAAATATGTTTTATACATCTCTGTTAAATTTTTAGAACAATAAAAACTCAAGGGAGAAGGTAGAAAAATGTTCATTTAGAACAATGAAAACAATGAAGAGTTAATT
>NW_012135414.1:6293169-6294066 GCF_000956105.1 Propithecus coquereli
GAGGTTTTAATAAAGAGGTAATCTCAGTTGTGTCCTGGAGTTATAAAACAAATTCAAACCAGTTGCACATTTGAAGTATTTGAAGCTATCATCAAAAATTCCATAACAAAAGAAAATTGGGTTAAGCATTATAAATGTCACATTTCTATTTGTTGTAGCTGACTTCTGGAAATGTAGGAAATTCATTGGGTGTTTTTTCATATATAAGTTCACTGACACACTGTGATACAAACAATGACAACTGGACAATTCATTCTTTTCTCGTTGGTAGCTGAAAGTAATTTCTTTTTCTATAAAAGATTATAATTCATAGAAAGGCATATCTATCATCTACTGTCTTGGATTGCATTGTCAAGGTATCAGTTTTCAAGTCAGCCAGACTTGAATTTAAATCTATGCATTAGTTGAACAACCTTAGACATATTACTTAACCTTTCTGTTACACCTGTTTCTTTATCTATAACGTGGAATAGAAATTTCTAGAAGGCAAGATGTCATGAGGATTGAAGAATGAGCTGGGTAAATAGTGGTGCAATGAATTGAGTTTGCTGCCATTTAGCTTATTTGCCTCCTTCTTTTTGAAGACATTATTCCTGTAGGGTATGAAGTGTAGTCTTTTAGTGATACTTTGAGTCTTAATAAAACAAAATTGTCTTGACTCCACATTAGTCTCTCATTGTTGGTTGATGGAATTTTACACATTGTGATAAAGCATCAGGAAAACAGTTTTTGTTTTTTGTTTTACTTGCTTTTTTATAAAAAGAGACAAATCTTTTTATTTTAGAATTCTACTAGCATCATTTAGAGTATTATTGGCATAAACTTCATACAAAGTTGTGATAACATATGTCACCTAAGCCCTGCTTATTTTCCCACTATAGTATTTGGAAAATGGTG
>NW_012135414.1:6295921-6296338 GCF_000956105.1 Propithecus coquereli
TATTAGTTTTTAGAAAAATACAAATTAAAACTACAATGAGATACAAGACATCTAACATATTATCTAAAATTTTAACAGACTGACCCTATGGAGTATTCAGGAGGATGTGGAGTAACTGGAACCCTCACACGCTACTGGTGGAAATGTACATGGTATTTAGAATGTACTGGTATGTAGAAACAAGTAGGAATGTTTTCCTAAAAGTCATGCATACGCCTTCTATACTACACAACCATTCTGCTCCTAAATATTTACCCAAGAGAAATGAAGGCAAATATTCACATAAATATGCATATGTATACAAAAGTTCATAGTAGTTATCAATGTCAGAAAAAAAATGATGCAATCCAAGTGTCCACTAAAAAGTGAATAGGTAAAGAAATTGTGACATAGCCATAAAATGAAATACTACTTTCT
>NW_012135414.1:6299480-6300052 GCF_000956105.1 Propithecus coquereli
ATTGTGGTGATCGTTTCTCAGGAGTGTACATATGTTAAAACTTAATATTTTGTCAAATAAACTGCTGAAATATACAGTATCTTTGGCTTTGTCTTTCTAAATGAAATGCCTTCAAATATAAAAGTAAAGTTTGATAATTTAATGACAAATATCTATATGCATGTACTCGTGAACTGGCTGAAAAAATATATTTTCTTTCACAAATTTATAGAAAATAGCTAGTTAGCTGTGTTGTTAGATAGATGCTGTGCACTGAATTGTGTTTCCCTAAAATTCATATGATGAAGACTTAATCCCCCATGTGACTGTATTTGGAAATGGGGCCTTTAGCAGGGCATAAGGTTAAATGAGTTTATAAGGGTGGGACCCTAACCCAATAGGACTGTGGCCTTATAAAAAGAGGAAGATACCTCTGTCTCTCCTTCTCTCTCTTTCCCTCTCTTCCCCACACTTCCCTGCCATGTTAAGAACACAACGAGAAGGTGGCCCTCTGAGAGTCAGGAAGAGAGCCCACAGCAGAGGCTGACTCTACTGGCATCCTGACCTTGGACTTCCAGCTGCCAGAACTGTGA
>NW_012135414.1:6301229-6305497 GCF_000956105.1 Propithecus coquereli
TCTACAGTAGTGTACAGCAATGTTCTAGGCCTTCACCTTCCCTCACCACTCTCTCACTGACTCACCCAGAGCAACTTTCAGTTCTGCAAGCTCCATTCATGGTAAGTGTTCTTTACAGCTGTGCCATTTTTATCTTTTATACCTTATTTTTACTGTCCCTTTTCTGTATTTAGATATGTTTACATACACAGATATGTTGTTTCCGTTGGGTTGCCATTGCCATGAGTACTCAGTATAGTAACATGCTGTAAAGGTTTGTAGCCTAGGAGCAATAGGATATACCATACATACGTAGGAGTATAGTGGGCTACAACATCCAAGTTTGTGTAAGTACACTCTAAGATGTTCCCATAATGATGAAATCACCTAATGACACATTTCTCAGAATGGATCCCCATCCTTAAGCAGCACATGACTGTACTTTCTTCCTTTGTCTCCCTTCAGCCTATGGGTTTCTGTGAAACAAGTCTGGCTAATTCAACATAAATGGAAGTCTATTGAGAGCTTCTGCGAGGTTCTCTGCTTTTCTTGATAAAAGGAAAAGATGAAGTTTTTTTCCCAGATCTCTCAGTCCATTTTGTTTTGAATACAAATACAATGCTTGGTGCTAGGAGGCTGTCTTGCAATAATGAAGGAAAGAAACAATAATCACAGTTATGCTAGCCCTAACGTACCCTCTGTTTTATATCTATCTATATGTCTATGCCATCAAAAGTTAATTGTTCTGTTTTATGTAGAAAAACATAAAAAAAATTCTGAAATAGTAAGCATAGCATATGTCAAAATTTTTGATGAGTATTAGGGTTATATAAATGAAAGATGTTGACCTTGATTCCAAACATTTCACAATCAGATGAGGATGACAAATAAGTAAAACAATGATTAGAGAGATTTGTTCTTTTGAGATGAAGACATGGTGCTAAGGAGTCTTTCAGAAGAACATTACACAGCAAGGGCAGGGCAGAGAAGGCTTTCTGGAAATGGAGGCTTAGGAAAAAAGAGTATTAGTTAGCTGGACAAAGAGATGGAAGAGCATTCTATTCTCAAAGAATAGTTCACTATCTAAAATATCTTTCTTTTTCTTTCGAAATGTATTTTTAAGCCATCCACTTCTCTTCCTGCCCCCTGAAACCTATGTCACATCACACCTGATTTACCTGAGTATCCTCTTTACTGATTTCCTTTTCTACATATACCTCCTCTTCTCCAAATCCTTTTCTCACTAGCAGCTAGAATGATCTCTTTGACAAAAATGAAAAGATTATGTTACTCTCCTACTTGAAATTTTGAAACATACTCTCATTTCGATTAAAGTAAAATATTTGTAGTTTATGGCATATAACAAGCATCTAGAAAATACGAAGACAAGATGAAAACATGAAGCAAATTGGGCCACCAAATAATAACAACTTAAAATTCAACCCAGATTACCCAAAGTGACAAATATATTAGCTACAGTACACCATCAAAACCCCTCCATTAATGATTTTTGAACAGCTAACATCTTGTGTGCAAGCCCTATTTTCATTCTTTTGAAATTTTTCCAAAAAAGAAAGGGAAGAGTAAAAAAAGAAAGAAAACATTGATGCAGCAGTTGACCTGAATGACTTTAAGCTCTCATTGCGTGTGGTGTGTGAAAATGAATCTGACATAGTTTATTACAGAATCAGTGAAACAGCTTCATGCAGGTTAGAAGAAGAAAAATCTGGTTTGTGTGCTGACATTGTAGAAAGCATTTATAAGAAGGAAAAGCCAAGCACTCCCTGGTGTAATACACACCATGATCTATTGTTGGAACAAGAAACCTCAGTGGTAAGCAATTGGGAACATAGAGAACTAAATCTTTTACCCATGACTTTATGTAGATGCTTTGTTTTTGCAAAGCCTTTTTTCACTTTTTCTTCTACACAGATACTGAGATTTTCAAATGGTGCAAAAAGAACAAAATAGTACTTGATGGAGGACAGTATATATTTAGATGGGTCAAATAAGCTGGTTCAGCCCAGGGATGGCTCTCTGTGCTGCATAGCACAATCTATATTCAGAGGTCTGGGATCAAAAATTAAGTGACAAAGTTGTGTTCTTGTTTTTTAACTAATGGAACTGTGACAAATGGGGATGGAAAGTGAGAAAAGGGGCTGAACAATTTTGAGAAAGTTATGAGACCTTTGAAACTATTAGCTAGAGACCTTAGTACGACAGTCCACATAATATCAGAGAGCATTACCAAACCCCTTCAATTTCATGTTACCCAGAGTGTATCATAGTTGTAATGTGTGTTGATGTGTATCTCTTCATCTCACTGTAAAAACGGTATTTTGTGCTGGATATAATGCTATATTCTGGGGGTTTATTGTTGCATAGGACCCAGTCTTTACCCTTAGAAAGTCCTTATTCCACTGGGGAAAAGGAAACACTGGAACAAAGAAAGCAACATGTGTTCAGCACGTAGTAGCTCAGGTTATGATGCATTTGCTTAATGAAAGGATTATTAATTGTTTTCTTTTGGAGGAAAAAAGGAGACTCTGTGGATGTGGTACTATGTATGACAAAAAAATACTGAGAAAAAAGTTTGAAATACTTTTATCTTCGTGTGTAGCAAATGGTATGTTAATAGTAGATGTTAAAATATTATTGGTATGTATTATAGGCTTTTGGTGTTATATACATATATATTTTACAATAAATATCACTTCATTTAATGATAGTTTTATTTATTGAATTGCCTAATTTTCCAAAGCATCTCTGCCGTATGGTCGAGTGGCCATAGTTACATATCTCAATTCAGATATCTCATTTTGCATTATTTTTTCATTTGTCATTAATGTATGATTCATATATTATCTATGCACAATCACATATCTATTGTTTGTTCAATTAAAACAATGACTTTATGAAATTAATATATAATATACTATGTCTCCTTCACAGTTTAGTTTAAATATTTGTGAAAGAATATGATAATCTCTGATTTTTATATTTACTGTTCCTGCTCTTACATAGCTTTACTAGATTATATGCATTTTGTTATTGGTCTTTTTTTCCTTTCGTCTGCTAAGAAAACATAAAAAAAATAGTTATTTACATGTGATGCATTGTACAAACAAGTTAGAGAAAGGGAGAGGGAGAGAGAGAGAAACTGATCACATACTTTGTAGAAATGAAATCATTACAGAAAGCCCTGTATTACTTACGAATCTAGTCAGATGTATTCAGTTACAGCACTGTCTGGCACCTTTTTCTACTCACGCGGAATAAGGGTTGTGATTACTGATGTATAACCTCCTAAGGAAAGGAGGCAGAATTCATACAACTGGAGATTCAGAATGACCAAATTTTGATTCAGGTTCCTAAAATTAGGCAACCATGCTGATCAGTCCCTGACATTACCAGTTAGATTACAGAAATAGCCAAATGTTGTGGAGTTCATAAGACATAAATTTAATGAAACCACAGTCCTGCAATCACCAGTGAGCACTTCGTTCTCACAGGACACAGAAAATAAGCAATCTTTCAGACTCAACTTTTCAATTAAGGAGACGGGAGGAAATCTGTTGTGTGGAGCAATTCAAAATGAATAAGAGAAGTTGTTTTAAAGTGAAATAAAGAGGCTGAAAGTCATGGCCATTTGTGTCAAATTCAGTCTCTTAACTGCAAATTTGATTGGTATAATGTTGCAAGGTAGAGTTATAAATGGGGTCTTCAGAGTCATTACAGAACTGAGAGATCTGAGACAAGATTCTACATCAAAAATTCAATGAGAATTACAAGTCTTGTTTTCAGGTTAGGTTAAAATGAGAGAAAATATATGTAAGATTTGAAACATAGTAGAGTGCAAAATAAAAGGCAGTTTCCTCTCCTTCCTTTTTAGCTCAATATTCCTTCCGAGTAATTGGTAACAATTATTTTGAAGGACTCCGGAACAATTCACTAACATTTGCCTGTTTAATTAAGTAACTGTGTAATTATAGATACTAAATTCACCATAAGTAATTAGAGGAGAACAATGCAATAGAGTTTCTATCATCCTAAGTAATTTTGTACAGGGAATAACCAAAATGGAGTCAATGGTTTATGTAGTGAAATGTAAACATCATCTCTTTTTAAGTCCCTAGGTTAACAAGATGAGAATGGAAATTAGGGTCCAGATAGTGATTGTTGTTAAGGTAAAAGTATGCATTCCTAGAACTGGGGAAATGGAGAAAATAATCTTTACTGAGAAAAAAAAAGCTTCTAGTGGGATTAAATAAAATTAGATAAATTATTAA
>NW_012135414.1:6305547-6306451 GCF_000956105.1 Propithecus coquereli
TCATAATCTCTGAAATCTCAAAATTTTTAAGATTTAGGGTGTCGGATTTGAGTTAACATCTACCACAAAAAAAGAGTGCTTAAAATCTATTTAATTTGAGTACCAATTTCATATCCAAGAGCAGAAAGTAATCATTTGCTGTTGTTTATTAATTTAGCATATATATGAAGCATATGAGGGCTTCCATGTATCCATTGTATCCATGGATGGATACTTTCTGGATAGCCCTCACTCATACATTACCTGAAAATTATTAATCACTAAATATTTATATCTTTTATTAAAATATGTTTTGTGGCATCTGGTGAAACAACTGTGATTGTCCCACTTAGCTATTATGCATTTCAAATGCTCTTTTCTCTTGTCCCCTCCAGGCAGAAGACAGAAAACCTATATACAGCCATGTGCCACATAAAGACATTTTGGTCAACGACAGACTGTACATACAAATGTGGTCCCATAAGATTATAATGGAACTGAAAAGTTCCTATTGCTTAGTGAAGTCACAGCCATTGTAATTTTGCAACTTCATAGAGCAATGCATCACTCATTTGATTGTGGCGATGCTGATATAAACAAACCCACTGCTCTGCCAGTCATATAAAAGTGCACCTTGTACAATTACATGCAGTGCATGGTACTTGATAATGATAATAAGTGACTGTGTATTTACTATACTTTTTATTGTTATTTTAGATCGCAATCTTTCTACTTATTGAAAAAAGGGTAATTGTAGATCAGCCTCAGGCTGCTCTTCCAAGAGGTTTTCCAGAGGAAGGCATTGTTACAACAGGAAATGACAGCCCCATGCTCCTTATTGCCCCTGAAGACCTTCCAGTGGAAGAAGATGTGGAGGGGAAGACAGTGATATTGATGACTCTGACCCTATGCAGGCCTAGGCTAA
>NW_012135414.1:6320744-6321955 GCF_000956105.1 Propithecus coquereli
GTTTGTTTTATTTTGTTTCATTTCTAGGGATCAAATATGGGAATCAAAATGTTAAGACTTTGTATGATACAATGCAAATTTATGGTGACTTTTTTTCCTATAATCCTAATAGTAAGGGACAGAGACATACCTTCTGTGGAACCGGTAAAATCAAGTGCACGGTCTGTCTCTGGTACATTTCAATTGGTTCAAAATGGGTCATGAAATGTACATGTAAAAAGATAGCTATTAATATAATGGCATTGTTTGGATCCTTAGGTGAGTTAACTCTCAATTTGTAGGTAAAGGAAAACCATTCCTGAAGATAATATTATTAGAAAAAAGTTTTCTAGTCAAATACATTAGCTTTACTATTTTATGGCCATCATTGGACCCTGCTGACCTCTGTCATCTGTTCTGGAGATTCTGTTTACCTTTCGTTAATATATACTGGTTATCATAATACTTATAGGAATAGTTTTCAGCCAGGCCTAAAAGTGAGCTGGCTGAAGTTATAGTAGACCTCAGAAATAGATCCAGGATTCTTTCTAGCAGTGAATACTCAAAATGATTAGGGACAAGTAATAAAAAATTAACCTAGAACATTTCTAGTGGTCCCTGAATGGAGAAATCTAAGGTCAATTTCCTAGTTCTGCCCTCACTCCAGCCAGCCTACTTTCAAACCTAGCTGAAATGCATTCTTAAAGGCATTGTGTTACTGGTGCACATTAGTAAATTTGGTATTGGGCGTTTATGACAATAGAATTAGTGTCATTTTCCAGATGGGTTCAAAGACACTAAGGATGTACAGCAATAGGATCCTGTTTCATCTCTGGCAATTGTTTTCTCTTTATTGGCTTTATCTCAGGCCACCCATAGTAGCTGCAGTATGGTCAAGATTCTACTCTGTTTATTGTTAATAGTCTTAGAAGAATGACTCACTATAATAATTTCACAAAACTTCCATTTTTGAAGTATGTCAGCTTAGCTTGGGTCATATGTACATCTTTAGGCATCTACTGTGACCAAGGAGTTACAATGTTCTGATTAATAAAATAATCAAATGTTGAATGCGTGAAACAAGTCAAATATCCCTAAAACAAATGCATTATGATTCAGGGAGAGCTGTTTCCCATTGAAAAATCACAGTCTGTTATCTTTTTTTTTTTTTTTATTTCAGCATATTATGGGGGTACAGATGTTTAGGTTATGTATGTTGCCCTTGCGCCCCC
>NW_012135414.1:6322005-6322568 GCF_000956105.1 Propithecus coquereli
AAATATTTATCAAATGATAAATGCTATGCTAAGCACTGAGCATGAAATAGTTATTGTCATTTACAATTTTTGCCCTGTAGAAGGTAATATTTCAGTGGGAGAGAAAGACAAGTAGGCAGATATTTTCAATGTCATCCCATTTTAGGAGTTTGCCAAGTAAAGTTCCAGACTATAAACTTCATGAAGATAGAATTTTTGACGTTTTAATTTTGTTTTTGATGTTTTGGTTTATCTTAACTGATGAATTTTCAATACCTCAATTTATATTATTGGTATGTACATGTTAAGTATTAAATATTCATTGAATGAGTAACCAAGTGAAAAGGAAAATATTATTTTGGTTAAAGAGAAAGGATTTTGCTTTCCTATGGAAATGCTCTCCAAACTTCTTTATACTATCCACTCTATGATTAAAAAAAAAAAGAAAAAGAAAAAAAGGAAAAAACTGTATGCACAATCTCACCATATGTATTTTTATGTGTATGTATGCTACTGTGCTAATCAATTAAGAGCATTAGAAAATGTAAGAAAAATAGAGTAACGATAACATTAAAATTAATAGG
>NW_012135414.1:6325220-6326384 GCF_000956105.1 Propithecus coquereli
ATATACTTAAGAAATTGAATTGGGACTATCCATTAGAAGTAAACTTTATAAACATCTAATAGAATTTTTTTTTGACCCAAGTCATTTTTCTTTAAATGCCACCCTTTTGAACTGGGAGTTAGCAAGTCATTTGTGCTTTTTGACAGTATATGCTTCTGAAATTCAGAGATCACAGCAGTTAAAGCAGGGAAGACCTTTAAAATGACCACTAAATTGAACTTATAACCTCCTGCCATAGCAGGCACTTTAAAAAGAAATGTATAGTACTGATCTTTATAGTAGGAAAATATTTATACTATTAAAGTTATAATATGGCTTGAATATAAAGTAATTTCCAATTCCTAATGAAGACTAAATTTTCAAACATTTTAAATTGAAAAATATTTGCATTCCTGTCATAATGTTTTAATACATATGTTCTTTTAACTTAATTTATTTTAAAGGTACAATTTGAATTACCCAGGAGCCATTACTTAACAGCAGAAATGGAAAAAAAATGTCTAATGGAATTCCATGCGAATAAATATGTGCTTTATATATAATTGTATATGTGTTGGTATAGATGAAATTGTATATTTGTACAAATTTTGAGGTATATGTAAAATGCCAGAAGGAAGGTAGTAACTACTAAACTGTGTCATTTAATAACTTAGTTAATGCTGAATTATTATTTTGAATTTTCTAACTATTTAAGTTGTTGATACTTTCTATGATTATTTTTTGTTTGACTTTCTTCTAGGAATAGTGCTAATACTTTCAATATTCTGTAATTTTCAATACGATAATCTATAGCAAATCAAATCCTAGAATCCTAGTACAGTAGGCTATCACTAACAACATTTTATTTTACTTCTGAATGTTATATTACATTTTCATATTTAATGTAATTTTCTATGTTATTAAAGTATTGATCAAACAGCATGTTTTAAGTGTCAATTGCAATTGTCAAAATTGACTTATTCCATATCGATCACTTATACACTGGACAGGGCAATGCTATTTCAAAAAGCATAGCTGATAACTGGACAAATTTTTTTTATTTTCATGTTAACCTTCCTTTACACATGATAATAAAACTGATCTTGATATGAAGTCATTAAATTCTACTTTTCTGGAATTTATCTTTTCTGAAACTAGAATTCTTCAAATTAATAAAGCTACATA
>NW_012135414.1:6329359-6330779 GCF_000956105.1 Propithecus coquereli
GATTACAGGTTGAGCCACCGCGCCCGGCTGGAACCATGTCTTTTCTGAGCAGAAGCTTTCAGAATAAGCTCAGAGGGTATCATGTTCCTTTTTCCTCTGCACTAAGACAAATAAAATGTCCCGGATAGGCCCAAATAGGGACTGTTGAAGCACTAAATTCTAAAGAGGTGGCATGCAGCAGAGATGCATTTGACCCACTTGTTCTCCCTCCTTCATAGCTGCTGCATAAACTTTACTCATTACCTAACCTCTCTAAACTTCGCTTTTCTTATTTGAAGATATGAAAAATACTATTTTTGCAAAAGTGTCATTTTTGTGCATAATTGAATGCATAAGAATAAACCAGCCAAGTATCTTGAAATTATTGTATGCATAATAATTAAAAATCTCTGTTATTAATCTTTGAAATATACCTGGAAGAAAAGTTACTCTAGATTTTCTTTAGCATCGATGCATGAATTTTTAACATTCAAAAAATAATAGAGAATAATGTAAAGAAACTCCATATAAGATTCATAACAAATAATATTAATTATTGATGAAAAACATCCATAAAGAACATAAGTAATTATGATTTACTAATATACTGAATTCTTTTGCTCATTCACATCTAAGAGTAAATTACAAAATTACATCATTTCGTTCCTCCAAACACTTTAGTGTGTATCTCAAATATTAAGAACTTCACCAATACAGTGCAATTATCACAGCTAAGAAATTAAGGATTTCTTAATTTTAGTTAACATTCCATGGGTTTTCAAATTTCACTAATTGTTTGAAAAATAATTGTACATTTGTTTTGTTAGAACTGAGATTCAAACAAGTTCTTCATATTACCCTGATTTACATTTAAGTTTATTTTTTGTGCAACTTTTTTGAAAAATTTATTTAAAAAGAAATGTAGAAAGAAATAGGACAATGAACACTTGCTTAGCATCTAAATTTATTAATTGCTAGCATTTTGCTATATTTTATTAATATCTCTATGTATCTAAGTACTCATCTATCAACTATTATGCTAACCAATTTTATGGTAAATTGTGGAGTTTCCAACACTTCACCACAAAAAATTAATAACACAGCTCAATAATAAGAAGATATTCTCTACCATAACCGTGATACCACAAACACCCAAAATTGATAATTCCCAGTACCTAATATTCACTTCATTTAAATATTTCTAGGATGTCGTTGCTTAGCTGGGATGAAAAGTCCAAGAGGTATATAGCAGACACTGAGTGGCTAATTTGAAGGAAAAAAAAAAAAGCCTGCATAAGCTTCAGCTCTGGGTACCACAGCATCCGTATGCAGATATTCTTATAACTAGATGTGAGGCAAAACCCTTAAAAACACCTTGGAAAGGAGTTGTATAAACAATGCATATCATTTAGAATATTGGATCATAATGAGAAGATAAAAG
>NW_012135414.1:6332799-6333978 GCF_000956105.1 Propithecus coquereli
TTTCAGACCAAAAAGTAGTGCCATAATATTGAAAACAAATACAAAGTAGCCTGTTCGATAGTATCAGTTTTCTCAATTTGATTAGCAAATAACAAATTTAAATAGTAATCTAAGCATCTGAAAGATAACAGTTTTACCATTTCACTTATTTTAGCCTTCTTTCAAATGACAATCCCATTAAGCTTAGTTTTTATTTACATTATAATATCAGAGAGTAGATGTGAACACATTACTGTATATTTATTAAGTTGGAGGAAATGACAAAGGTGAACTAACAAAAGTAAAATTTATGGCTCTTGTAATTAACATAATTATATTTGAGGAGAAAAAATTTTCAAAACAGTGCTTTGCTTTATAAAGTTCAATGAAGTCCACAATGCACTAGAGCATTCGAGATCTCATTTTACATTTACATTGACTCTGGAAGGTATATAACACATAAATTAAAACCTTAGACATTGGATTCCAGCAAATCTGGGTTTGAATCAAAACTGTTTTATTTATCATATGTGAGGTCTTGCATTTATTAAGTGTGCATGTCTCTTAATATCTCTAATCCTCAATTTTTCTCAACTGAAAAATGAGAGTGGGAAGAATATACACTTCATAGGCTTTGTGTGGTAATAAGGAGATAATATAATTTTAAAAGGCTGCGGAAGTATGTGGAGTGTTGGAAACACTTAATGTATACAATTATCTGTTTTATTTGCCTGCATAAGCTTCAGCTCTGGGTACCACAGCATCCGTATGCAGATATTCTTATAACCAGATGTGAGGCAAAACCCTTAAAAACACCTTGGAAAGGAGTTGTATAAACAATGCATATCATTTAGAATATTGGATCATAATGAGAAGATAAAAGACATTGGAATGAAACCACTAAAAATATTAAGAGTAGATATCGAACTCTTCAGGAGAGAATGAACAGAAGTAATTTAAAGAGGAAGTCATTTCTTGGAGAGTGCGATAATGTGTTGGGGGAAGTTTGGTGACACGTATGGTAAAGGAAGCATTTACATAAAATGTGTGCCCATGGCCTTAGGATTTTTCTGGTTTTATTTTCTGAGAATCTACTATGGAATACCAAAAGCTGTTATAAAAAAGATTGGTAGGAGAAAGTCCAGTAGCATAAAGTTTTATTAGAAATAAACCAATCTGGTGCCTATCAATTGTTCTTCA
>NW_012135414.1:6346003-6346661 GCF_000956105.1 Propithecus coquereli
AACGAAACCCATCAGTAAAAGGCTGTTTAGTGAAATATGTCTCTGTATGGCACTAAGCGTGCCTCTATCTTATATTGTTAGAATTAAACATTATATTTCAATTAAAAAAACAGCCATAGTGTTACATGCAACACTAGCACTGTAGTTTTGTAATGCTTTGGGAAGTCAGATGTGACCCACATTCCAAGAGATGGTCTAGATCCTTGCTCATTTTGAGACAGAGTTTCTACTTCCCAGAGTTTGAGCCAAGCATTCGTGAGATTAGATGGAGGAGAAAAAGCCCCTCAGTTTTTCCTTTGGGGTCTTATTTTGGTTCTGTGTTCTCCTAGCTTATTATTCAATTGTCTCTTATGTCTAACCTCACAAGTTATGTTTACCATCCAGATTCTAGGTTATTTTTGTGTAGTCCATATATTTTCAATTCTGCAGCCTTCAGAGGTCATATTTTTCATTAATAGCCAATAAACCTAATCTAAGCTTCCACTTGGGTGCCTCAGGGAAATATGCTTATTTATCAAGTTTCTGAAAATCACTGAAGAGTGCTTACACATTCCCTTCGGAACCCCTCTTTGCTTAAGACCACTATGCTGGTTTTTACTCTAGTTGAAAAGAGCTCTGATAATTGACATATGGTCCAGTTCAGCTCACCAACATAGGA
>NW_012135414.1:6346711-6347325 GCF_000956105.1 Propithecus coquereli
ATGTGATAATCCCCCACTCTGGTTTAAAATCTTCTAATGGCTCCTTGTTATCTTAATTGTACCATTGCAAACACTTGGTTCTGTGACCCAATTTCCCCCTTTTTTGCTCCAGCCTAGTTTCTGAGTCAACCCTCTAGCCATAGGGAATTATTTGATGTTCTTAGAATGTACCCTACTTTAACTTGGAATCTTTGCAAAATCTATTCCCTCTGACTTAAGCAACATAACCCAATCTGCCACTAATTTTCACAGAAATAATTTCTGTTCACTTTTTAAATTTCTTTGTGTTTGCTGGATATCTTCTAGTCCAGCAGCCTTAGCAGATGATGCAAGATTGTATTAACTTCTGCTTATATACCCTTCCAGAGTACCCTGTATCATAGCACTTACCACAGGCTATTGAAACTGACCATAATCTTGTATTCTTCTTTATATAGTGCTGTCTAATAAAGATAGTATTGTATAAAGAAGGCTCCAATGGCTATGTCTTGCATATTATTTTAGTCCCAGAATTTAAACACAGCTTGACATGTAGTATGAACTTAATAAATAAATGTGTGTGTATTTTTATTACTAATATCATTTTTTCTGTTTATAACAAATTTGTGGAGTAT
>NW_012135414.1:6357795-6359404 GCF_000956105.1 Propithecus coquereli
TGATTATAGGAGTGAAATTGCTATGTAATAACAAATAATGATAAATTATGAAACAATGGTGATCTAGCACCTCTTGTATTGTCCTGGATAGAGCTGGAGCCCATTCTAATAAGTGACGTATCAAAAGAATGGAAAAATAAGCACCACATGTACTCACAACAAATTAGTATTAATTGATCAACACTTATGTGTACATATAGTAGTAACACTCATCGAGTGT
Source organism: Propithecus coquereli (assembly GCF_000956105.1). NCBI lineage: Eukaryota > Metazoa > Chordata > Mammalia > Primates > Indriidae > Propithecus > Propithecus coquereli. The sequence continues at coordinate 6,358,016 of NW_012135414.1, forward strand.
CGGGTAGGTGGGAGAGGGGAAATCGGGATGGGTATATACACACCTAATGGTGTGTATAACTCCTCTTTGCTTAAGACCACTATGCTGGTTTCTACTCTAGTTGAAAAGAGCTCTGATAATTGACATATGGTCCAGTTCAGCTCACCAACATAGGATACAGAGAAACCTTAGCAATTTACTAACGTGTGTACTTTTCTGGGGTGTCCCTCGGCAACTGTTTAATCTGGCCACTCAGATTGGCCATACCTCATAGAACTAAAAGTACAGGACAGAATTTTCCTGTAACTTTCTGTTCTTTATTTCTATCCCTATCTTGCACCCCAGATTCTGAACTTCCTATTTGAGGAAATGTCTCCAAGTTTGATTTACTGTGATGCCAATAACACGACTACATTTTTTCAGGCAGCAGAGGTCAGTTCAAACTATACTTTATTGCCATTCATATAACCATAGCATGAAAGGAGGCCAATTACAGCCTTTTGAATTCTTAAATGATACAGAAAATGAAGTGATCAAAACATTGTTTGGGGTTATTGTTAAACCCACTGAGTAGAAATGCTGCTGCATATTATTGAACTTCTGCATAAGAAAGTATTGCTGCACACACACAAAGACAAAATGACGACAGAGAATTAGTGTGCAGACAATTAAACACACATGGTGATAATAAATTTGCTCTCAAGTAGCTCTAAGTAGCTTTTCTTCCTCTAGTCTCATTAATAGTTGATTTTCTGGTCAGGTGCACTATTGATCGATTTGCACTGAAGCCATTTCTTCCTCATTAGCTTTCCAAACTTTTCTTTGCCTCAATTTTCCACAGATACAAAAGCCTCCCAAGATTATAGGAGACTTGTTGCTTAGCAACAATCTCATTCCTATAACTGTAATAGTTAGCAGTACAGTGTCACCTTTTTTTGAGGGGAGAGGTCAGATGCTTTACTGTTTCCAATGTTTACTCCTTTTAATTACCAAAGCAAGATATTTACTTATTTTCAATTATATTTTTGCATGAATCGTTTCAATTTCTGTAATTGTATATAGCAATGTTGAGACAGAATACTGGTTGTATCCTTTACGAACACATTTAGAAACACGTTCCTGGTAAAAAATGTACTGGCAAGAAAAATATCTGTTCTTTTTTTATTCTCAAAAACTCTTTCACACACAAAAAGATAAATTTTGGCATATTTTACAGCAATTATAGCTTTCTGGTATTATTTTCTCAGCCATTAGATAGTATAGAAGTTTTTAGGCAAATGAATTTCTTGTAGTAAATACCCATAACTTAACAGGAAGTTATTTATCATAAATTTTCTATTATCTACCCACATCTGTATACCAATGATACTATTTATCCCTGCTTAATGCAAGGTATCCTCTGTTTTATGC
>NW_012135414.1:6362762-6371692 GCF_000956105.1 Propithecus coquereli
TATCTCTTTAGTATTTAATCAGAAATCTTCCAGATTTTCACAGCAGCTTATTTTGGTTTTTTTCTATTTTTCCCTTTCTATCTTTCTTTCTTTTTTTATGCCATTGTAGTTTGGGTGAATATAGTTAAAGGACAATTTATAAAACCTCTTATCCACACAAGCAAATTCTAATTCCAGAATTTAGGTTTGCTCAGTATTTGAAGAGAGTGTTTACATATAGATTCCTGGGAATGTTTAGAGCCTATTGGAGCCAGAATTCAAGTATAACTGAGAGTGCCAGAAACACCAGGATTTGTGGAGGGTGTGGTAGAGAAGCTGGTGATGGAGAGTAAGTGGGCAAAGAAAAGAGATCATCATGTGCTTGGGAAAGGGTTAGGTGCCCTGGGCCATGACTAGTCTATTAGGTTTAGCAGTGAAATGGGGGAAAATAAAAAAAAGCAATGATATCACAGTAGCTAAATTCAGAATTTTATAATATAAAAAAAAAGAATTTGTAGATATAATTTGGTGGCATGTCTGGTTAGCATGGGGAAAGAATACACATACACACACACATATATATACACACAGTCATATATATCATCAACAAGAATGATTTTTTTACAATGCTGAGGGGCCAATAGAGAATCTAGTGAAAATTCAGAAAGATGGACAAAAATAAAACTCTTCATAAAGGGAATAGTCATTGATACTGTTCAAAACAACAAGTTTTGTTATGTATAATCCCAACTGTTATTAGGAAGTTGAAAGGAAGACATTTTCAATTCCTAAATTAGGAGGGGTTTGGGTGAGAGGGTTAGGATTCCAGACAAGAGAGAGCTGAACTGCTGTGCATGACAAAGGGAGATCAAACTTCTGTGGGGAAGGAGAAACCTGGGAGAGAGAAGGGAGGTATCAGCAGGGCAGGGCACCACAGGGGAGGAGGAGGCAGTTGCCAGCCCTCTGGGCAGAGTAGTACAAATGGGATTTGAGGAAAAAAAGAATCACAAAGAGAGATTCTTTAAATTGTTTGCTAAGGGGTTTGCTACGTAATTCTCAATAATAAAAGGTGCAATTCTCGCTAATTCTTTTTTGTGAAAGTAGATTCTTAGAGGAAAATTGGTTGGGGAGCTGCCAAAATTTAATAGAGAGTCACTGTTTCTCAACCAGAAAGATTTGGTTCCCCTTTCCTAAGGCACATTTGATAGTATCTTGAGATATTTTGATTGTCACATTTGAGGAGGGGAGATGCTACTGGCGTGCAATGGATAGAGGCCAAGGATGCTGCTAAATATCCTATAATGCACAGGACAGTTCTCTCACTACCCAATCACTAATTACTAGGCCCCAAATGTTAGAAGTACCAAGACTCAGATACCCTGATCTAAGTGTATACTAGACAAACATAATATGGAGAAATTAGAGAGCAGAGTGGTGATTCTGTATATAAATCCATAGGACTTAGCAAAAATTCCTGGGAGAAATTCAGGCTTTTAAAGACCATGAAAGATGTGGGGTCTAAGCCAAGATCTCAGAGGGTAGTGGGGCAATCAGCTATATCTTCATTGAGAGTAAAATAAAAAGAAATTTACATTAATATAAATCTATTATGTACTTAAAGGATTGAGTTAGAGAATAGAAAGGCACAGGGAAGGATGGAGAGATAGAAAGACATGGAGTGTGGATGGGGTCATATGATTTGATATCCTGTGTGGTCAGGACAAAGTCTGTGGTCCAAGTTCCTCTTGTGTCTCTTTTCCATTCCTCAAAAACTCATGTTGACTATTCCAGAGCTCTGGGTTACAAGACTAGAACTCTGGGCTAAAGCACACTTTCCCAGTGCTCAGTTGTCTCACACAGCACTGAACTTCAGATAATGGAGAACCATGTCTTTGGCCTAAGGGGTATTAGTGTCCCATTCTGAGCTCACAATTCTCCCTCCTGTGTTTGCTAGAGACCCTCCCTTCATTGACCCACTCTCAAAAGAGAAATTAAACATCATTGATGTTTATGAAACATGTTCATTTATTTTCTCAATGATGTTGGTCTAGGAGATACCTAAGGACAGAACTCTCAAAATACGAGAGAACACACCTAGAAGAGGTTGGTCAGGGAAGATATTACAGTGAGGACTATTACTTAGATTTGAAACTCATGGACCACTTGTTTGAGTTTAGCAAAGGCCTTCAGAATAAACTTTAAACACAGAGATTCAGTGACCATGGGTTTTAAGATTTCAGGGCTTCTGGATGTCTTCAGGAGATCAAAGTCCCTCAATATGTTTGTTCAGCATTTATCATCTCATCTCAGATACCTTGGGGCTAAGCCTTGTCTTTGTGTTGGGTCTGACCTGAAGAGCAATGCTGAGCATTGCTCTGATCAGAGGCTAGAGCCGAAGTTTTATCCTCAAGCACCAGAATTCTGCCAGATGGGTATACATGTACCTATTGGTCTGATATCCTGTATACTTTTCAGCAGAAAATTTCTGACTAAAAGTTAATTGAGGACCACAGTGATAAAACCCTTCTTTGAACTTTTCAAAGATGAACAAACAGAAAGTATTTTATCTACTTTAAAATTGAATGACAGAGAAAGAATAAAGGATCCATTAAGGCAATGTAAAAAGGCATATTATTCATGAATACTAAAGATATTGAGAAAAGGGAGATTGACAGTTGGGTCCCATGCTCCTCATTCTTTCTTGTTTGTCAGTGTTAATGAAAAGACAATGAGATGGGGATAAAAGATGTGTTGATAGATAAGCTATGCTCTCCCAACTGGCTCTCTCCAAAGGTGAACCATAATTTCACCATTCTCTGAGTGTCCACTTGAATAAGTCCACCTCAGAAAAAAAGCTCAGTGAGGGAGGTCACAGGAAAGAAATCAACATCCCTGCCCTGTTCATCCTTGGGAATGAATAAAGAAGGAGCTGGATGATGAGGCATATGTGAGATACAGCAGGACACATCTTGATTGTATTGGAAGGTCAAACTTTTGGGTCCTGCTTGGGAGTAGTTTAATTTCCCCAAGGCTTGTATTCCTCCTGTCTTAGACTGTTTGGGCTTCTATAACAAGATACCATGGACCAGGTGGCTTATAAACAATATAAATTTATCTTTCACAGTTCTGGAAGCTAGAAAATCTAAATCAAGACACCAGCAGATGCAATGTCTGGTGAGGGCCCACTTCCTGGTTTATAGATGGAGATCTTATTGTGTGCTCACATGATTGAAGGAGCAAAAGAACTCTATGAGATCTCTTTCATAAGCCACTAATCGCATTTCTGAGGGCTCTACCCTCATGAGTTAATCACCTCTCAAAGGCCCCAACCCAGCATAATTCACAGTGCATTGGTAGGGATCTTATGAAATGATGTATGGGACAGTCCTTGGTAAATGATAAAATGCTGCACATACAATGAGCTTTACCATTATTTCCATTAGTCAGCTGGCATTGTGTTCTCATTACTGGAGCTCTTAAAGTAAAATAACCTAATAATCTCCCTCAAACAGCTTCTCCAGCATCCCACTAGAAGATTCTTTGACTCTGCTTTCACCTATTTTCCTGGTTTCTCAGTTTGTGGCACTTATGTGAGAGGACTTGTGATGACACCTGCTATAATCTAAATGTGCCCCCTCTCCCACCGATTCATGTGTTGAAAACTAATCTCCAATGCAATGATATTGAAGGAGGTCTGGAAGTGGTTAGGGAGTTCTCATAAAATAAATCCAAGGACATTTTTGTGCCCTTTCCATCATGTGAAGACACATTGAAGTTGCCATCTATGAACAACAGGCTCTCACCAGACATCAAATCTACTGGCACCTTAATTTTGGACTTCCAAGACTCCAGAACTATGTGCAATAAATTCTATTGTTTATAAACTACCCAGTCTTTGCTATAACAGTCCAAATGGACTAAGACAACACCTGATGTTTTCTCTTCTGAAAATGTTACTCATCTCTTTCTCTTCTTTCCTGATCCTCTTTCTGAGCAAGACTGTGCTACTGTAAGGGTACAGGGTAACTCAGGGTGCATAAGAAAGAGGAACACACAGGCAAGAATGTTTAAGAAAGCCTAGGGTAAGGAGGGAATATATTTTATTAATATAATGGCAGGGGAATGGGGGAATATGTAAGGGCACTATGATGTAGGTGTCCTTCTCCTGCCAGATCTGGCAGGCCTTCCTGTCCTTGTTCTGTTTCTGTCTGTGGCTTCTGCCTTCTGTCTCTTGCAGTCTCTTGGGCAAGAATCCTGGAAACTCAGATTTTGTCAAGACACATGCTTGACGTGTATGCATTTGTGACTGCCAAAACTGACCATCTGCCACTTGGGAAGCCTGTGGAAGATGATGCTTTCTCTGTCCCCTTCAATTTCCAGCATGCTTCTGATGCCATAATCTCAAATTCTGGCCTCCAACCCTCTGAAAAACTGTTAGCAGCCCCTATACATAATATCTCTCCTTCTCATGGCTATGCCTATTCACATTTCCCCAGCGAGGCCCAATTACCACCTCCTCTGTGAGAATCCCTTGGCCTATTTAACAATCTCTTGGTATGAGAAGGCTATGGAGGACTATTGTAATTAACTGCATCCCATCTACATTCTGTCCTTTTCTCCCTTCTTTTCTACCTTTTCACACTAAATTCTCAGTGGACCCCAACCCCAAATTAGTTTTTACCCCCATGCTGGCCTTATTCCTGTTACCAGAGACCCCTCTGCCCTTGGCTCTCACATTCCTACTCCTATTTTTCTTATTGACATCAATAGCCTCATGTCCTCAGACTCCAGTGAACCCTTGCTGTGTGACTCTTTTCTTTTTCTTTTCTTTTTTTTTTTTTAATTTATTTATTGGCCTTACCATCAGCTGCCTCATCTTTGCCACCAGACTCATAATTGCCACTAGGACTTGACATCTCCCATTTTTCCTTTTTCTATTCTTCATTATTGGGCACTCTTTTGTTACCTGAGTACTTATGGCCACTGGACCTGACTACTCCCTGGCTTTCCTCACTTTTAACCTTGCCTTTGGATATTTCTCTACCATAAAAGCATATTTTGTCACTAGAGTGAATATTTTGAATGGACTTTCTTTCAACTAAAAATATTACCTTTTTCTCCATTCTACCAGAGCACATCCAGACAGGCACTAGACCCATTTGGTAGGTTAAATAATGATGACCCCCAAAATATACATGTCCTAATTCCTGTAACCTATGAAAATGTTACCTTTTCTGCTCCCACCAATATACTATTGTACAGAATCTAGTGACTTTTCTCATCCTCTCCTACCATCCCTCAGTTTTGACTCTCCTTATTTTAAGCCCTCAGAGCTCCATATACTTACCTCGTGAGATATTTGTAGCATTTATAAGTTTAATAACTTGTGTGATTATGGAGCAACTTTTTCTTCCATGATACCCAGTTGTCTCTTTGGCTCACAAATATATTCCCCACAATTATCAGAGTGTTAGCTTAAAATAGGCAATCAATTTTTGTTGTTAACTAAGTCAATACACAAATATCAGTTTCCTGCTTCTTGGTCTCCTTGATGTAGGGATAAAGCGATATGTACTTTCAGACTGATTCATACATTCATTCAACAAATAAAGCTGGAGGCATTATAATATCTGGCATAAAAACAGACACATAGACTAATGTGACGGAATAGAGAACACAGATATAAATTCACCCATTTACAGCCAACTCATTTTTGACAAAGCCACCAAGAATATACACTGGAGAAAGGGCAGTCTCTTCAATAAATACTTCTAGGTAAACTGGAATATCAATATGCAGAGGAATGAAAATTGATCTCTTTCTCTCAGTATATACAAAATACAAATCAAAATGGATCAAAGAGTTAAACATGAGATCTTAAACTATGAAACTACTAGAAGAAAACATTGAGGAAATGCTTCAAGCTATTGGTTTAGACAAAGATTTTTTGAGTAAGACCTTAAAAGGCAGCTAAAAAAAAATATTTTAAAAATGGAATTAAAAATGGAATTATATCAAGCTAAAAATCTTCTGCACAGCAAAGGAAACAACAGGATAAAGAGACAACCTACAGAATAGGAGAAAATATTTTTAAACTATATTCATCAGATAAGGGATTAATAACCAGAATATATAAGAAACTCAAACAACTCAAGAGCAGAAAAAAAGACACACAAAGGATATGAATATACATTTCTCAAAAGAGGACATACAAGTTGTCAACAGGTACAGAAAAAATGCTCAACATGACTAATCATTAATCAAGACCACAATGAGATATCATCTCACCCCTCTTAAAATGGCTTGTATCAAGAACACAGGCAATAACAGATGCTTGTGAGGATATGGCGAAAGGGGAAGAGTTATGCTGCTGTTGGGGACGTAAATTAGTACAGCCACTATGGAGAACAGTATGACAGTTACACAAAAACTAAAATTAGAACAATTATATGATCTAGTAATTGCTCTGTTGTGTACACACCCAAAAGAAAGGAAATCAGTATATCAAGGAGATAGCTGCACTCCCATGTTTATTGCAGCACTATTCACAATAGCCAAGATAAGGAATCGACCTAAGTGTCCACCATTGGATTAATGGATAAAGATAACATGGTATATGTACACAACGGAGTACTACTCCGCCATAAAAATAATGAAATCCTGTCATTTGTAGCAACATGGATCGAACTGGAATTTATTATGTTAAATGAAATAAGCTAGGCACAAAAAGACAACTATCACATTTTTTCATTCATATGTAAGAGATAAAATGTTGATCTCATGTAGATAGAGAATAGAATGGTGGTTACCAAAGTGTGGTTTCTTATGCAAGGTGTATTTAGAAAATCTAAATTAATTCACTTTAAAGAAATTGTCCTCTAATGTCACATCATTCATTTTTTAATGAAATATTATTGGCAATATGTTACCATTATAATTGTTAATATACAATTATTAATATAATGTTACAAAAGGCTATGAAATTAAACTGAATTTTTCTGAGATGATCATTTAATCTCTTGCATTTCAATTTCTTTCTCTATAAGCAGACATGAGATCCACATGTTCCAGTTTTCATGTCCTTTGCATGCAGGAATGAGTTTTACAGGCTTGCATTTGTCTGTCAGCATCCATACTACTGAAAATGCTTCCAGATGAATATACTAATTTGAGATTCTACTTGGAATACTTGTCTTTAAAAATGGTCATTAATACAGCAGATACAGTAATAAATTATGTCTTACTATGTCTTCCCTAAAGAGAGCTATTAAGGTAAACAAAAACACAAACTTTGTCTTCATGTAAAAATAATCTAATTTTTATTGTATTGTCTATTTTTCTGGTATCAGTGTGAAATTTGAATAAAGCCTTACAGCATAAAGTATTCCAGATTATCAAATCAGTCTGATTTATGGAAATTGGATATTCAAATTTGATAATGGTAACTCTAGGCTACCTCTCCTCTGTTTTTCACCCTGTTTTCTAACTAAAGATTTTTTTTCTTAATTTCCTGGTATAAATAGTATTACAATTTTATTACAGTAGAAATATGATACTCACACACATTTTTTATGTTTAAAGTATTCTGACTGAATGCCAACTATTCATAGAGAAACATGATTTCTCTCTTTTTCTTTTTTGCACTTTTACTAAATTAAAATATTCATACATGTAGGACAAATGAAGATAGGCAATACAAGAAAAATATTAAAGTCCCCAAAATTAAATAATTTGTTTTCCTTTTTAAGCAAATGTGCACAAATTATTGCCTCAACTATGCATTGAACTCATACTCAGGGTGTGAGACTGCTAACACTCTCACATATTTCCAGAAATAGATGAATGAATAAACAGATTGATGGATGGGTGAATGAATGCCTGGATGAATCAGAAATTTATTGATTTACTAAATATTTGACTAGTAAATATGCATTTATATTCTAAATGTCACATTAAAGGCTCACTCACATTTTAACAGATTTTTGCCATTGGCATACACTATTCTACCTCTAGGAAAAGGATTTTATAAGAATTTGATATTGATTTTCTAGTATTTACTCTGTCTACATAAAGTTTACATATATAACCATACTTCATTTAAAGAACATTTATTTTGAGGTCAGTAAATGTCATAATTTTAATTTATCTTACTACCTGTGTACTTCCTGAGGTTATAAAAGATATATAGAAATATTAATAAAAACATAAATTCTGGGAATTTATTAATAATGCATGCATATGCCTAGACCTTGAAAATACTGCTATTGTGCTTTGGAGGACTTAGAATTCCTCTGGGTAATTTGTTTTGCTAAAAAATATATAGCTTAAAAATTCAGCCTACTAATGTATTGAGGTTTTCATCATTTCCTTTTTAACATAAATAAATTCTCTATAGGCATTGAAATTGTGAAAAGCTCGGAGTAGACTCACTAAAATTATACTTTCCACAGTTGCTAAGGTATTCCCTTATCGAACATTCTTTGCAACGATTTTGAGTTGTGGGTCAAAATATCAATCATTAAATAAATATGGAATTCCCATTATGTGCTCAAAACTATTACATTTAGGGTTGAAGAGCTTGAGGTGTGACTTCAAAAAATCTGTTTTCCAATTAAGGGTATTGAGCTAACCTACGTAAGTCTAATAGAGAAGAATATAATTATGTGATTAGACTTACCCATGTGTTTTCAATGTATTAAATCACAGAAATTTGAGGGATATCACGGAGGTAATGGAATATTTACTGACTCTTGAATAAACTATTAGGAAAGATAAAAAATAATAGCAAATAAAGTCTTAAAAGCAAAAGTAAACAATGAGACTGTGCTGTGTGCAGGCTTAGGGTAATATGGAGATCTGTTTCATCAAAGGGAATGATGTGTTTTGGAAGTTAACAGGCAATAAATTTGGGTGGTTCTATGGAGGGTTTAATGATGAGACAATGACAATTT
>NW_012135414.1:6371814-6383819 GCF_000956105.1 Propithecus coquereli
TATTATCATAGCTCATTGAAACCTCAAATTCCTAGGCTCAAGTGATCCAACTGCCTCAGCCTTCAGAATAGCTGGGAGTACAGGGTTGCACCACTATGCCCAACTGCTTTTTGCTGTTTATTTTTTGTGTAGAGATGGGGTCTTGCTATGTTGCTCAGGCTGGTCTTGAACTTCTGGCTTCAAGCGATCCTCCAGCCTCGGCCTCCCAAAGTGCTGGGATTACAGTTGTGAGCCACCATACCTGGTCAAAATGTATTGGTTTATTGAAAGATTTGTCTTTAGAAAGGATAAATTTTCATAGAGTGTTATTTTTCTGAAATTCTGACTAAAAACTTCATGAAAATTTTACTTCTTACCTCTAGTTGATATAACTATAGATACCTTAAGTTTTGCATGTAGTTACCATATTATTAGCACTCACAATTTTTTGTGTGCTATAATTCCCCAGTTAGCTCAATAATCAATACTTGGATTTCTCATTTCAAAAATGAAATATGTGAATAATGAAGATTGACTGCACATTTATACATTAGTTTTATAGGATTTTCATTTTCCAGGAATAGTGACATTGTTATAGATAACAAGCATATGTAACATAGAATTGTTACCCTAAAAGAAGATATAAGTTACAGAATAAGCCACTGTGATGGTTACTTTTATGTGTCAACTTGACTAGACTGTGGTGTTCCCCAAATGTTTGGTCAAATATCGGTCAACCAGTCACAGTTTTGTAAAGGTATTTTTTTGATTTGATGAACATTTAAATCAGTAGACTTTGGATAAAGAAAACTATTGGGGGTTTGTGATGCCCCTGAAATAACCAGGTCCCCAGGCAGTGTGCGTTGCAAGAGATGAGAGAGACAAAGACATGGACACGAGAAGTAAGGTATAAGGGTGTGGGGAAGTCAGGGGACCAACAGCACTCCAGTGGTACTGACTGAAGTCCAGCACCCACTTTTATTCTATTTTTCATGCTATAGATTACAATGATTTCACATGAAAAGGTCATGGGTTACAATGTGTAGAAGTTTCAAGGCTCCCCAAAGAGTCATAGGATGCCTTAGCTAATTACTCTTTTATCTATAGAAACAGGAACACATAACTCATCACCAAGCACAACTACGCCTTAAGGTATGTATGGATAGTATCTCCGAACTCAGCAGCTGTGGCCCATTAGATTGAGGAACAAAGAGATTAGTACTTCTTACTGGGAGGTTAGCTTCTCATTAACTGAGGCATTCTATGGAAAAAGGGAAGGAAGGAACTTAGCCTGATGTTCTAAGAATTGGAGGCTGATGTCCCTTCTCCCGGGCTGACATTTTGCAATCTTCCTCTGCAGCCGTGGGAAACTTTCATGTGAGGCAGCTCTGTGGCTTTTTAGGCATGAGATACCCCAGGCTTTGAGGTGGGAGTCTGCTTTGCTGTACTCCAGATTGCTGAAATGGCCCCCAACTAGGCAGTTAACTTCTGTCCTTATCTCCAGCTCCTGCTCAGGCAGCATTCCTTCACCTCCTCTCTCCCATGGCCTCAGAAATGTGATCCCCAAGCCCCGGTGGTCTTATTCCCATCAGAAAACTACCCTCCATAGTATATGTGGGCCTCATCTGATCAATTGAAAGACTTAAGAAAAAAAGATTGAAAACACCAAAGAAAAAGAACTTCTGCCTCCAAACTGCCTTAAAACTTGAGCTGCAATGTCATCATTTCTTGGGGGCTCCAGCCTGCAGGGCTGCCCTGCAGATTTCAGACTTGTCAGCTTTCACAACTGTGTGAACCAATTCCTTAAAATTGATCTGTCTATACACCTACCTATCTATTATCTATCTCCACACACACACACACACACACACACACCCTATTGATTCTGTTTCTCTGGAGAAGCTTAACTAATACAGTAACTAATATCAATTAATCATATCACAACCACTCATTTGAGTGTGTAATAATAGCAAATCCTGACAGAACAATGAATATGTTTCATGGCAAGCACACACCTAGAATAAATTAAATTAAATTACACACAATTCATAAATTAAAAAATACTAAAGGATTTGATATTTTATTTCAGATATGCTGATACATTGCCTACCATTGTAAAGACTCTCCAGAGTTTTACTTGGACTATCAGTTTCCCTCATTTAGCTCTAAGGTGATCTCATATTAGATATTCAAAAACTTTGTAGACAAAAGGATCCATTACCCATAAAATTGTATAATATTGATTACCTTTCATTGACCATACTTTCTTAGTGTAGGGTTCCTAGACATTTATTTTTATTAAGCCTTATAAGGGCTATGGTGGAAGAGATGATGAAATCATGACCTCTTCGTTAAGGAAATGCCAAAAAAAATAGGAAATGGTTAATAGCACACAATTCTGTGCTATGACTTGCTCAGATATGGTGTAATTGTGGGACATTTCCCCGGATCTATCAAAGGATATGTATCAGCAATATCTATTTGTATTGATCCTGCTGTGTTGCAGGAGGTTGGCCTAGTCAATAATTTATAGCACTTGAGCTGATTTCTTCCTTTCTAAACTTGCCACCACTTATAAATGAGCTCTTAAAATCCATTGCTTTACTTTAATGCAGATGTGCTCTCCTGCTTTGATTTAAAATAGAGCAATAGATTTAGAAAAGCTTACTTGTAAGTGGAGGGGAGCACCTACATGAGCAAACTGCACCCTAGCTATTAACTGTGAGCAGGTCTGGGTTGTAACCATGGGATTTGAGTGTCCATCAGTTATATTTTATTTATCTGTCTAAAAGCAAGAAGTAGAGCCATCTGACACAATATATAGCTAACAACATACACCCAGTAAACATCAGTTAAATATTAAAAGAATCAATTCATGACCAAATGGTAAATTGCTATATAGAACTTTGACCTTGAGAAAGATATGTGAAGTCCATCCTATATTTAAGACACCTCAGGAAATAACTGCAAATTTTGGTGTCCCAAAGTCAATGGCTTCCAGAGAATAAACTTATCAGCTGTAGGAAACAAGCAATTGAGGTCTAAGAATGTAAGAAAGCACACACTATTTAGTTCATAAGAGTGGACAGAAAGCTACATCTGGACGAGACATTAGGGTTCCCAAATGAGATTATGGTAGGTAACTGATTTGGGAGGCATAATATGAAGTGAGGTAGAGAGAATTATACATCAGGAGAAATTATAAAGTACAAAAGAACCCATAAAATAATCACAATAATTTTCAAAAATGTATTTAGACAAAAATATATAACATCCATAAGAAAGGAACATGTATTAGAGAAAGGATATGGTAAAGAAGTCTTAAAAATTGGGTTAGACATTATTTCTCTTTTCTCAAATGGAATTCATGAAATAATGAGAGGGAAAATGTGTCAATCAAAAAATAAGTTTACACCAAGAGTGTATAGATAAATCCACATAGTTTCGTTTGTGGCTTTGTTTATCATTACACTTGAAGTTCATCTTCATTCAGTCTAATTTAGGAAACACCAATCCTCCATGAGAAAATTGCTTTAAAATCCATATTTTTAATAAGTTATATAGTACTGTCTCTCCGCTTAAAGTAAATTAATCTTGATTCTATCCTAATTCTTGAGGGGAGGGTGAAAACATCTTTTTTCTCAATTTCAATATATTCCTTCAAAATGTTTACCAAAATGGCTCTGTGATTTTCTCTGTGGTGAGAATGGCTGATGTCTAAATAAAAAAAGAATAAATGATTGTGTCCCCTCAATGATGTTCCTTACCTCTGTACTTATGAATGTGACCTAATTTAGAAACAGGGCCTTTGAAGTTAATCAAGTTAGGATAAGGCCATTAGAATACCTCATAAAAATATAAAGAGGGGAAATTTGGATACAGAGACAGACACGGAGAGAAGGGAGAAGATATGAAGATATGAAGATATATGATATGAAGATAAGGAGAATATTGTCTACAAGCCAAGGAATGCCTGAGTCTACCAGAAGCTAGGAGAGACACATGGCAAAGATTCACCTTCGCAGCCGTCAGAAGGACCAACTCTGCCGACACCTTAATTTTAGATCTCCAACTTCCATAACTGTGAGACAATACATTTCTAACGCTTAAGCCATCCAATTTGTGATATTTTGATAATCAGTCCCAGAAAAATAATACAAGGTATTCACAAAGCAGATTGATATGTAAATACAAATGGCTATGAAATAAAATATCATAATATGCAATATAAAAGTTTTAAGATTATAGCTTCTGGATTATCTTCAACAGTAGTCTTCTGCCCACCTTCCACGAATATTAGCAAATACTTTTAACATGACTTATAGAGAGTATGTCAAGAATCCTGGAGAAAATATTTTCCTATTTAATTGAAAACCTGGAAGATTCAATTCAATGTTATGTGAAAGTTTAAAGTCAATTTAAGTTTATGTAATCTGCTTATATTATTTCATTTCTCAACAAGTCTCCAAATAAAGATTTTTTTTTTAAATAAGCATTGTGCTAACTTATCTTCATCTGTTGTTTTCACAGAATTCCTTTCTCAGCTCTTACATAACTCTACATATGAACTTCTATTTTTCTCAGCAGTTATTTCTGGGACCATGGTCAATTTTGCTTTGTATATTATGTGTCAAACCTTTGTTCATTATTTGCTATTTCTGATTCACATATTTTTCCACTTGACTTTCTGATTCACATATTTTTCCACTTGACTTTCTGAAAGCATCTTTCAAATTATTGTTTGTTGTTTCCAAACGTCATTTAACATCTTATTTTTAGCAATTAAAATGATTTTTCCATTGTTGAAGTATTATTTTCTCTCAGTCAATGAATGTCAAACATATTTCTTCAATACAACTTCTAATTATTATACTTCTGGTTGTATGTGGTACCTCCATTTTATTAATTTTTGCTTCTAATTTTTTATTTCCTTAACTTGTGTTTAATCCCTTCTAGATGTTTTTGCAGGAAAGCACTGACAAGTGTTTGGTAATTTGTTACTTGATCCTTTGGCAGAAACTGTGACAGTAGTAAAATGTAAGCAACTATGGTGGGCTCCAAACATACTCAGGTCCTAATACCTGAAACATGTGACTGTTACCCTGTATGCAAAGGTGAATTTGCAGATATGATTAAATAAGGATTTTGAGCTGGAGAAATTATCTTGGATTTTCCAGATGGACCTAAATGCAGTCACAATTTTCTTGTAAGAGAGGAACAGAGGGAGGTTTGAATACAAACAGAAGAGAAAAGGTGATATGACAACTCTGTTGCTGGCTCTGAAGAGGAAGAAAGGAGCCATGGGCCAAAGAATACAAAGAATGAAACTTTAGAAGCTGGAAAAGATAAGGAAGCATACTTTATAGTAGAGCCTCCAAAGCAAGTCTGATCGTGGCAACACTTTAATTTTGGCCTATGGAAACTATTTTTTGACTTTTGGCTTCCAGAAATATAATGAAAAATATTTGTATTTTTTTAAATCACCAGTTCATGGTAATTTGGTATAGCACCACAGGAAACTATTACAACAAGCATCCTTGGGAGACAACCATGAATATCTATGGAGGATATGGAGTTTCCTTGAGCATAAACCATTCATGTACATCTGGTGTGTGGGTTGATTGATTAGGAAAGGATGTGTAAGTCTTGTCAAGTGAGGGATAAGTGTGAGGTAGGGAGAACTGAGAGGTAAGAATAGAATGCTGGGCATATTATTACTTGGGCTTTATAATGGCAATTCCTCAGTATTCTTCCTGCTTCTGAATCCCTTGTAAAAAACATTTTTATTAGGTCCTGCTAGAGTTCTTTGAAAATCACAGATTTCAGTTGCCCACTTGGATGATCAACAGACAAAATGCAAAACAGATCATTGGAGCAGACCAAATAGAACCCTCTAGTGATTGTTGCTCCACAAGAACATAAAATTCAATAACTGTACACATAAGAGAGCATCTTCAGAAGAATCAAAATCAGCCGAGTGATCACAGTACCTGATTTTAACATTATGCCAAGAAAAGAGTCACTGCAGAAGGCAGGAAAGACAGTCTTACATTGCCAGTACCACTCCTTCCCCATTCCAAGGCAGCACCTTGCTAGTGTGCTGGGTGGAGAGTGAATCTGTGTGCCTGATGGAGGGAGAGTGACGTGATTGTGAGACTTTGCATTGGAACTCAGGGCTGCCTGGTCACAGGGAAATACAACACATGCAGAAATTTGCCAGCATCCATGGAGGGAGCATTTAGACTAGCCCAGAGGGGAATCCTCTGTCTCAGTGGTAGAAATTTTAGTTCTGAGTAGCCCCACCACCAGCTGAAAAAAATCATCCTGAGACCTGGAATAAATCTGAATGGAATCAGGCCACAAAGGCTGCAGGTTTTGCAGCAGTGCTGACTCAGAAGCAATGGAAGTAGGGTGCGTGTGTCTCAGTGAGACACCAGAGACAGCAGTCAAGTGAGTGCTTGTGTCACTCATCCCCTCACCTCTAGGAAGTGTAGCTTGGGGAGAGTCTTATTCTGCCTGGGGAAAGGAAAGGGTAAAATACAAAATAACTTTGTCTTGTAATTTGGGTAGCACTTCAGCCACCGTAAAAGAAAGTACCATGTAGACTCCTGAAGACCCTGATTTCAGGCTTTATTTCCTTGATGGCATTTTTAGATCCACCCTGGGTCAATTGGGAACCCACTGTCCTGAAGGGAAGGATGCAGTTCTGGCAGGTTTCATCACCTGCTGAGTAAAAAGCTTTAGATAAACATGAGAAGGTAGCCATGTAGCAGTCACCACGGGGCTTTGGGTAAGACTGGGTAAGCTTCAGATGTGACTTGGCAGAGTCCCAGCTATGGTGGCCATGAGGGAGTGCCAATGTCACTTCTCTAAGCACAGAGAGTGAGGAAAGAGAGCGAGAGTCTTTGTCTGGTAATCCAGGAAATTCTCCTGTGTCTTACCGAAGTCCACCAAGGTGGTACTACCAGGAGTCTGCAAGAGTCACAGTGTTACTGGGCTTGGGACACCTCCAGGGCTGAAATGGCTACAGAGATCAAATACATAGATTATAGCATTCAGTTAACTTTGAATAGCTAAAAATCTTCTCAAGAAGGTGGGTTTAAACAATCCCAGACTGCAAAAATTAGACTAAATACCTAACTCTTCCATGTCCAGACATTGGTAAACATCCACAATTATCAAAGACATCCAGGAAAACATGATCTCACCAAATAAACTAAATAAGTGACCAGTGACCAATCCTTTAGTGATGAGGTTATGTGACTTTTCAGACAAAGAATTCAAAACAACTTCAAGACAACACAGAGAAGAAATTTGGAAGCCTACCAGTAAAATTTAAGAAAGAGATTAAAGTAATAAAAAAAAGGAATAGAAATTTTGGAGTTGGAAAACTCAATTGACAAACTAAGAAGTAGGTGGGAGTTTCTCAACAGCAGAATTGATCAAGCAAAATAAAGAATTAGTGAGATCGAACATAGGCTATTGGAAAATACAATCAGGAGAAAATAAAAAGAATAAATAAGAATTAAACATGTCTATGAGACCTAGGATATAGCCTCAAAAGGGTAAATCTAAGAGTTGGCCTTAAAGGGAAGGTAAAACGAGATTCAGGTAGAAAATTAGTTCAAAGAAATAATAATAGGGAACTTTCCAAACCTAGAGAAAGATATCAATATTCAGGTACAAGTCATAGAACACCATACAGATTTAACCCAAACAAGAATCCCTCAAGGAGTCTAATAATTGAGCTCCAAAAGGTCACAGGTAAAGAAAAAGTCCTAATGGAAAAAGAAAAGAGAAAAATATTAGCATATAAAGGAGCTCCAATACATCTGGCAGTAGATCTTTCAGTGGAAACCCTACAAGCATGTCATTCAAATTGCTGAAGGAAAAAAGTCTTAACTCTAGAATATTACATCCTGCAAAACTATCCCTCAAACCGGAAGGAGATATATTTTCTGAGGCAAAAACTGAGTGATTTCATCAACACCATACTTATTCTACAGAAATACTAAAATAAATTTTTCAAGCTGAAAGTAAAGGGCATTAATGACAAATAAGAAATCTTCTGAAAGTATGAAACTCACTGGTAACAATAAGGATGTAAAGACAGAATACTCTATATCTGTAATTGAGGTATATAAACCACTTGTATTTTGAATAGGAAGACTAAAAGATAAAATTATTAAAATTATAACTACAATAACTTTTTAAGAGATAAATAATATAAAAAATATGGATGGAAACAACAAAAAAGAAAAAAGCAAGTGAGGGCTATGGAATTAAAGGGTAGAGTTTCTTTTAGATTTCTCTTTGCTTGCTTTTTTTTTTTGTAGGTAGAGTTAACTTGTCATCTGTTTAATTGGTTATAAAATGTTTTTTTCAAGGCTCATAGCAACCTCAAATCAAAAATACTAAAATAGATACACAAAAATGAACATCAAGAAATTAAAACACATTACCAGAGAAAATCAACTTTACACAAGCAAGATAGAAATGAAGGAAGGAAAAAAAGAGAGGACCAAAAAACAACCACGAATCAAATAACAACATGGCAGTAGTAAGTCCTTATCTATCAATAATAACATTGAATGTTTTTGAACTAAATTCTCCAATCAAAAGACATAGAAGTTGCTGAATGGATAAAAAAGACACAACTATATGTTGTCTACAAGAAACCCACTTCACCTCTAAAAACACACACAGATTGAAAATAAAAGGAGAGACAAAGAATTTTCCATAAAAACAGAAAAAAGAAAACAGCAGGGGTACCTATACCTCTTTCAGATAAAATAGATTTCAAGATACCTGTATAAACAGTCAAGAAAAAAAAAGAAAGATAAAGAAGGTCATTATATAATGATAAAGGGGTCACATCAACAAGAGCATATAACAATCCTAAATATATATGCACCTAGTACTGGAGCACCCAGATATATGAAGCAAATATTATCAGAGCTAAAGAGACCGGTAAATGCCAATACAATAATCACTGAACAACTCAACAACCCACTTTCATCACTGGAAAGATCATCCATACAGAAAATCAACAATGAAACATTGGACTTAAATTTCACTGCAGACCAAATGAACCTAATGTATATTTACAGAAAGCTTTATCTGACAACTGCCAAATATATGTTCTCCTCAGCTCATGTATCATTCTCAATGATAGACCATTTGTTAGGCTACAAAACATGTCTTAGAAAATTAAAAAAAATAGAAATCAATAACAAGAGGAACACAAAAAACTATACAACCACATGGAAATTACAATATGCTCTTGAATGACCAGTGGGTCAATGAAGAGATTAAAAAGAAAATTAAAAAAAGAAAATTCTCAAAACATATGAAAATGCAAACATATCATACAAAGCCTATGGGATACAGCAAAGTAGCACTAAAAGGAGAGTTTATAGTTTCAATATCAAAAAAGTCAAAAATCTTCAAATAAACCACCTAACAATGCACCTCAAAGAACTAGAAAAATGAAAGCAAAAAAACCCCAAAATTAGTAGAAGAAAAGAAAGCCTTAACTTTTAATAAAGATTAAAACAAATAAATGAAATGGAAAGAACAAACACAAAAGATCAACAAAATGAAAAGTTGGTTTTGTGAAAAGATAAACAAAATTGACGAACGTATATAGCCAGACTAAGAAAGAGAGAGAGAAGAGTCAAATAAATAAAATAAGAGATGAAAAGGGAAACATTACAACTGATATTGCAGAAATCCAAAGGATCATTAGAGACAACTATGAGCAATTGCATGCCAATAAATTGGAAAACCTAGAAGTGGTGGGTAAATTCCTAGAACAATACAACCTACCAAGATTGAACAAGGAGGAAATCCAAACCCTGAATAGGCCAAAAACAAATAATGAGATAGAAGCAGTAATAAAAACTCTCTCATCAAAAAAAAAGCCCAGGACCCGATGCATTCACATTTGAATTCCACCAAGCAGTAAAAGAAGGAATAATACCAATTCTACTTAAACTAGTCCAAAGAAATCCAGGAGAAGGGAATACTCCCAAACTCATTATAAGAGGTATCACTCTGATATCAAAACCAGAAAAAGATACAACAAACAAGAAAACTATAGACAATCTCTCTGATGAACATTGATGCAAAAATCCTGAACAATATACCTGCAAACTGAATTCAAGAACACATTAAAAAAATTATTCATCATGAGCAAGTGGGATTCATCCCACTGATACAAGGATGGTTCTACATATACAAAACAATCAATGTATCATATCAACAAAATGAAGGACAAATATGATATGATCATTTCAATTGATGCTACAATAGTAAACAATCCGAAAAAGAAACCAGCAAACTAATCCCATTTTCAGTAGCTACAAATCAAATTAAATACCTATGGATAAATTTAACCAAAGAAGTTAAAGATCTCTACAATGAAAAATATAAAGCACTGATGAAAAAATGAAAGAGGAAACAAAAAAATGGAAATATTTTCAGTGCTCATGGATTGGAAGAATCAATATTGTTAAGATGTCCATACTTCTGAAAAGTAATCTACAGATTTAATGCAATCACAACCAAATTTCCAATGATATTCTTCACAGAAATAGAAAAATTAATCCTAAAATTTATATGGAACCACAAAGGACCCAGTATAGCCAAGCAAAAAGAACAAAACTGGAGGAATCACATTACCTGACTTCAAATTATGCTACAGATCTGTAACAACCAAAACTGCATGGTATTGGCATAAAAACAGGCACGTAGGCCAATGAAACAGAATAGAGAACCCAAAATAAAATCCACACATCTACAGTGAACTTATCTTCCACAAAGGTGCCAAGAACATACATTGGGGAAAGGACTATCTCTTCAATAAATGCTGCTTAGAAAACTGGATATTCATATGCAGGAGAATAAAAATAGATTCTTATCTCTTACTGTATTCAAAACTCAAATCTAAGAGATTAAGAACTTATATCTAAGACCAGACACTATGAAACTCTACAGGAAAACTTTGGGAAAAGGCACCAGGACATTTATCTGAGCAGTGATTTCTTGAGTAATATCACAAAAGCACAGGCAACCAAAGCAAAATTGGACAAATGGGATCATATCAAGCTAAAAAGCTTCTACACAGCAAAGGAGGCAATCAACAAAATAAAGAGACAATGCACAGAATAGGAGAAAATATTTTCAAACTACCTGTCTGACAAGGAATCAATAACTACAATATATAAGGAGCTCAAACAACTCAATAGGAAAAAATTTTAAAAATCCAATTAAAAAATGGGCAAAAGATCTGAATAGACATTTCTCAAAAGAAGACACACAGGGGTCAACAGGTATATTAAAAAATGCTCGACACCATTAGTCATTAGAGAAATGAAAATTAAAGCTATAATGAGATATTATCTACCCCAGTTAAAATGGTTTTCATCAAAATTACAGACAATTACGAATGCTGGCGAAGATATGGAGAAAGGGAAACTCTCATATACTGTTGGTGGGAATGTAAATGAGTGCAACTACTATGGAGAAGAGTAGGGAGGTTGCTCAAAAAACTAAAAATTGAACTAACATATGACCCAGCAATCTCACTGCTAAGTATATATCTGAAAGAAAGGAAATCAGTTTATGGAAAAGTTGTATGTCCTCTCATATTTATTGCAACACCATTCACACCAGCCAAGATTTGAAATCAACCTAAGTGTTCATCAGCAGATGAATGGATAGAAATTATGGCATGTATACACAATGGAATATCAGCCATAAAATAAGGTAATCTTATCATGTGCAACAGCATGGATGGAACTGGAGGACATTATGTTAAGTGAAATAAGCCAAGCACAGAAAGACAAATCTCACATATTCTCACTCATATGTGGGAGCTAAATATTAAAAACAATTGATCTCATGGAGATGGAGTAGAATGGTGGTTACCAGAGGCTGGGAAGGCAGTAGTGACAAGGGGATAAATTGGGGATAATTAATGGGTACAAATATATAGTTAGATAATTAGAATAAACAATATTTGA
>NW_012135414.1:6393716-6394799 GCF_000956105.1 Propithecus coquereli
CCTGGATTCTAAACTATATGGTGGGCCCTAAATCTAACATAAATATCCTTATAACAGACATAAAGAGAAAAGACACACAAACACATAGAGGAAATGCGATGTGAAGATGAAACAGAGATTGGAGTGATGTGACCACAAGCCAAGGAACTCCAGGGCATATCTGGAGCCCCCAGAATCTAAAAGGTAAGGAATGGATTCTTTCTCAGAGCCTCCAGGGGCAATGCAGCCCTGATGACATATTTTCCCATCCTACGTTTTTGTTGCAAGTATGTGGAGTTGTCTCCAGCACTTCTCTGCTGATATGTCAGTCAACTATACTCAAGTAATACCCATCGCCCACTTTAACTAACTTAGAGGTCTTTGATGAAATTGTCAAGTAGCATATTAAAAAGACCATGACTATTTTAGTGTGCTGGTTAATTTTGGAAACTTGGTACACACTGCCAAATACTATATTCTATAGTAATGAGTCATCATAGACTGGAATCAAGAAATTTTCCCCAAATCTTATTAATTCTTCCTTAATTTTATCTTACACGAAGTTTGCAGGATATCAACTTTAAGGAATTTGTAATCAAAGTCCAATGGTCCATTAAAAAAATCCTGGATTTGAATCCTAGCTGTGCCACTTGCTAGCTAAGAGCAACTGAAAAGTTTATTCTCCTAATCTATAAAATGAAAATAATCATTCCTGTTCTATAGAGCTATTGTGAGATTTAGAGAATTAATTTGACGTAAAGTCTGGCATGTGTTTGTTGCCAAAAAAATGGTGACTTCTTAAAATCTGTAGTTATTTGTGTTTTTTTTCCCAAGTAACAGATACTGGTTTTCTAACATCTATTATTTCAGGATTTTGCCTCAATAAATGTTTATGGTTTAATGGATTTTAGTGAAATCTTCTTTTGGCTAAATTAGAAATGATACTTTAAAGAATACCTGCCATAAATACTCATTAACAAGTAAAGTATTATATTGTCATAGTGTAAAAATAGCAGAGAGAAATTGTAGATAAAGCAATTGCAGAGATGGACATATATGTAGAAGATACATAGCAGACAAAATTAAAGAGATATAGAAGAAAAG
>NW_012135414.1:6407439-6407990 GCF_000956105.1 Propithecus coquereli
AACTGTGTGGGTCCACTTACAGGTGAAGAATTTTTCAATAAAATGTACACTGACCATGCCTGTCTCTCCTGCCTCCCCTTCCACCTCCTCCACCGCTTTCACTTCTCCCATGTCTCAGATAGCAAGATAATCCTCTTCCTTCTCCTCCTCTGCCTACTCAATGTGAAGACAATGATGATGAAGACCTTTATGATGATTCATTTCCACTTAATTAATGTTAAATATATTTTCTCTTTCTTATGATTTTCTGAATGATATTTTTTCTAAAGCTCAGTGTATAGTAAAAATACAGTAGATAATACACACAACAGTCAAAATATGTGTTAATTCACTGTTTATGTATGGGGAAGACTTCCAGTCAGCAATAGGCTATTAGTAGTTAAGTTTTGGGGGAGTCAAAAGTTATGCACAGATTTCCAACTCTGTGGGGTCCCAGTCTCCGTAACCCCCACGTTGTTCAAGGGTCAACTGTATCTAGAAATCTAAAAACTTTCTCTTTACAAAATGTAGAATAAATTATTAACATTCACTGCTAAAAATACTTTAATATT
>NW_012135414.1:6412403-6413660 GCF_000956105.1 Propithecus coquereli
GTCTGAAAGACTAATGAATATTTATCTACCTCTATGATAAATTCTTTAATAGACTCACTGATAGTGTGCTGTGGAAGTACATTTAAGCATATAACCAGAAATGGGAAGGCAAGGCACAGCTTTCTAAGGAGGATGGTAGTGGCTTTATTGAGGCTAAACACATAAATAGTATTCGGTCAAGTGAAGATCATTGTTTTGACATGAAGGCTGAGGTAATAGCCTGAATGAAACCCTGAGGCATGGGACACCACACTGAATTTCAGTCAGAAAGTTACTGGAGTAATTTTGTTTAAAGAGAATGTATGCTTGATCTAAGATAAAGATCGTGGAAGTAGAATGAAGGGATAGGATTAAAGTGGCAATAAGATATAAACTGATACAATTTAGTGATTGGAGGTAGAGAATTAGTAATAAGGAGTACCTCACTATAGCTCAGTTTTAGCTTAAGCAACTGGGCTGATGGACACAGAAATAAATATGTTAGAAAGAAGATGCTGTGGTCAGCTTGGGAACAAATAGGAGGTGTCGTTTAATAGACAACTTTGAGCCAGAAATTCAAACATGAGATCCAAGCTGAAGATAGATGTGAGTAATTTATTTGCATATAGATGGGAATATAAACAATCAATGAATGAATAGAGAATTATGGGAAGAATTATAAAATGGTTCATCTAGAAAATACTAAAATACAAGGTCCAGAATATGACAAAGAATTGCTTCCATGGATAATTCTAGAAAGGAAAGCAGGAATGGGGTCTACTAGAGGAGGTAAGAAGAAATAGAGTTTCACGAAGAAATAGATGGTCTGTTGGGATCCTGAAAGCATCGAGGGGTATATAAACTTTGACAATTTGTAGATAATATAATAATGCAATAATTTACAAAGGTTTGGGTAATGTGCAGAAAAATATAAGAAATAGTGCAGTATCCTAGGCTTGCTAACAGGGTGGGTGAGGGCACCATTAGTGGCCCTATCCTCTTACTTAAATGGACAGGTGGAAGGAGTGTTTACCTTAACTTGGAGAGAGGCCACCTGACAGAATCTGCAACTCTGTCTCTTTCTCCTTCTTCCTCCAAGTCTTCTGCCCACACTCCCCATTGACTTTGTCCACCTGGAAGCTGGAGAGCAAGAAAAAAGTCCACACAGTTTATCCTCTTCTAGTACAAGAAGGATGGAAGGATGATGTGTAAACACTGAGGTACAATCAGAACATAACTCAGTCATCAAAGTGAAATGCCACAGGTATAGGACAAAGA
>NW_012135414.1:6413710-6415380 GCF_000956105.1 Propithecus coquereli
ATTGTATAATCTGACCTCCAGCTCTGCTCCACTAATTTGGCAAACTCTGAATGACAAAGAGTCATCTCTGTGCCTGGTAAAAACAGAGTTCGCAATTCTACCTTGTGGTATTATGAAAAACTTGGCATCCATCCCTATTCTGCCACTTCAGAATTCGTCGTTGAGGAAGTGGCAGCCCTCCTTTGTCAAGATTAGGGAGCTGAAGTCCAGATTTTGTAGCTGCCTCTATATTATGTGGTGGAGCAGTGGCACCCAGTTTTCCTGACACCTTTACATTAGACTAGAATTCATTGACTTAAGCACTTGATCGTGGTTGTGCTTTAGGAAACAGATGTCATTTCTGAAATAGCCCTGCCACTGAAGGAGGCCGAAGTATAGTGGATTATTTTGGACATGTCAAATTTTGCCTCCTAAATATGATTTAAAATTTAATATAAGGGTTTCCCAAAATGTGGTAAAATTCAGAACATCTTAAAATTCAGACAAGGATTCAATAGATGTGTCAGTATAATATATGATACTCTGAGGCATTGGGATGTGGAGCTAGTCTCACTTTCCAGGATCGAGGATTGTAAAAGCAGAGCTATTCCCTTTTACAGAAAGGATCTAGGATATTGATCAGATAACCAGAAAAGGAATTTGGGAATAAAGAGTGAGGCTGAAAATTATTAGCAAGAACCAAGACATTGATTTGTATCTTGGGCTTTAAAATGATAAGCAGATTGAATTATCAGAAATGAAACCCTTTCTAAGAATAAAATTAAAATGCAGATTGATTTACTGTTTAGACACAGAAGGTAAGTTTTGGTTTAATTGAGTATCTGTAAACTTCAGAATTGATTTATGGGAATTGAAAGAAGAGTTTGGTTGAAGGAGAGGGACCATGTGGTTCCATTAGAAATGCAAAGAATGGGTGACTCTCAAGATTTTGGTTTGACTTTATTATGTAAGTCACTATGCCTTCAGGTTGTTCCTACCTGAGTTATTTCATTTTAACAAGGACCTAATAATTCAGCTTAGTAAATTGTGAAAAATAATCAGACCATTAAATTATTGAATTATATAATTTAATCAAGTATCTAAAACTGGCTATTACACACACACACACACACACACACACGCACATATCATTAGTGAGATAAACAATCTAAATATTTCCCTGGGTTACACTAAGCATGTGCTTACTTTATAATATCTGTGTAATAATTAACATCAAATTTTAAAATGGTGTGGTGTTATATTCTTTTTATTTAATGATTACATTACATTAAAAATGTGGATATTTAAATCCAAATTCTTAATTGTCACTGCAATTAGGTGAAAGCTATTGGGAAAGATGTATTTTCCATTATAAATTTAGTGGTATTTCTTATTTTAGATAGATGATGCTTGCATAATTAAGTGATCATTAAATTCTAAGTTTAGGAAGCAGAAATATCCTCATTAAGTTACTGTTAATGTCCCGTTATTTTTTACTGTGGAGCTTTATTTGAAAACCATCTCAAACACTTTTACTATCATCAGAGGACAGTTACAAACAAGTGGCTAAATAAGGATGAGTACACCACTACTGTTAAAATATTGATATGGCTCTCCTTTTTGTGAGAGTACAAAATATTGACTTAAATGAGAACTGTAACTATTGATTACACTCAAAGGAGAAGTGTTTA
>NW_012135414.1:6415430-6415964 GCF_000956105.1 Propithecus coquereli
TTGCAGGAGTGATTTAACATTATAGTACCAATTTAATGTAGCTTATTAAATGGAAATGGAGAGAAAAATCATGCAATTATTTTAAAGAAGCCAATTAATTATTTCATAAAATTCTGCACACATTACTGATTAAGCAAAACAGAACTCATATATTTAAAAAAAATCTTAACAAACTGGGAATATAATGGAGCTTCTCTTACCTGATAAATAGTACCCACAGGAAAACTTACAACAGGTATATGGGTGAATGTTTCCACCACATGATTGGGAATGAAACACAGACATAAACTATCACACTTTCCATTCCCATCCTATTGGGAGATTTAGTTAAATAAAACAAAACAAAGAAGAGATAGAAAAGAAAAAAAAATTAACCCATCAATATTTACATATGACATTTTGTGTATTTTTAAAACCCAAAGAGACGACGGTGATCTATCACCTCTTATATTTTCCTGGATAGAGCTTGAGTGCATCCTCTGAAGTGAGGTATCACAAGAACAGAAGAATAGGCTCCACATGTACTCACCATCA
>NW_012135414.1:6418345-6419380 GCF_000956105.1 Propithecus coquereli
TTCAGGCATACCCTGAATTGGGAAAAGATTTTTAAAAGTAAAAAAAGAAAAAAAAAAGAAAAAATTCCCATCCTAAGAAAAGTAAAGTCAAAAATAAAAAGGAACAGCTTCTTCAGATGAGAAGGAAACCAGGGTAAGAACTCTAGCAGTATTAACAAATAGATTTTTTTGACACACCCAAAGGATCCAAATAGCTCCCTAGCAATGGATTCCAACCAGAAGGAAAATGTTGATATGGCAGATAAAGAACTGAGAACATGGATTATAAGGAAGCTCAATAATATCCAAGAAAAAGTTGAAAACCATCACAAGGAAATAAAAATAATCACAATAATTGTGGACTTGAACAAAAAATTTACTAAAGAGACAGATATAGTAAAAAAATATAGAATAACTGGAAATGAAAGACATATTGATGTATTTACAAAATGCAATCCCACTACTGGGTATTTACCCAAAAGAAAAAAGACATTTAAAGAAAAGACACTTGCACTTTAATGTTTACAGAAGCAGAATTCACAACCGCAAAGATGTGGAAATAACCCAAGTGCCCATCAATACATGAGTGGATTAATAAAATGTGGTATATGTATACCATGGAGTATTACTCAGCCATAAAAAGGAATGAAATAGTGTCTGTTGCAGCAGCTTGGAAGGAACTATAAAAGATTGATGTAAGAGTTCATAGATGAGACAAACAAATGGAAAAACATCCCATGCTCATATACTGAAAGAACAATATTATGAAAATGGCCATACTCCCCAAAGCAATCTACAAGTTCAGTGTAATTCCTAGTATACTACCAACATAACTTTTCACAGAATTAGAAAAAAAATCCTAAAATTCATATAAAACCTAAAAAGAGAGCCAATACCTAAAACAATCCTAAGCAAAAGAACAAATCTGGAAGCATCACATTACCTGACTTCAAATTGTAATACAAGGTGATACTGACCAAAATAGCTTGGTACTGATATAAAATATACACACAGATCAATGGAACATAATAAAAAACACAGAAATAAAGCCAAACA
>NW_012135414.1:6419430-6425005 GCF_000956105.1 Propithecus coquereli
AGATATTTCTTTGTCTTAATTAGCACATTCTAGAAAATTAAATTCAATAAATTAAAAAACAATGAATAATTATTACATATCAAAGAAAGGTGATAAGTGGAAGCAAGGAGTACTTAATTAAGTGTAATTGATAAGTACACTTTCCATCTCCATTATTATCAAAAAATGGACATAACTAAGGGAATAAAATAAAGTCACAACACTCATAAGGATATTTTGGTCACATAGGGACCATATATGTGACCGTGTCCTCAAAAGATTATAATGGAGCTGCCCTATACAGTTGTACCAATTTTTGTCTATTATATCATATTTTTACTGTACCTTTTCTATGTTTAGATATGTTTAGCTACACAAATACTTACCATTGTGTTATAATTTCCTACAGTATTCAGTACAGTGACGTGCTATACAGGTTTGTAGCTTAGGAGCAATAGGCCATATAGCCTAGGTGTGTAAGTACACACTATGCCATCTAGGCATTAAGTGATACATGACTGTAATATTTTTAATATAGAATAGTGTGGAAGTTAGGAGTGCTGATCCTCATGCAGTTGAAAATCTGCATATAGCTTTTGACTCCTCCCAAAACTTAACTACTTATAGCTTATTGTGACCAGAAGCCTTACCAATAATATAAACTGTCAATTAACACATATTTTGTATGTTATAATACATACTGTATTCTTAGACTAAAGTAAGCTAGAGAAAAGAAAATGCTATTAAGAAAATCATAAAAAAGAGAAATGTATATTTATTATTTATTAAGTAGAAGTGGATCATAAAGATCTTCATCCTCATCAGCTCCATGGTGAATAGACTGAGTAGGAAGAAGAAAATGAGGGATTGGTCTTGTTGTTTCAGGGGTGGCAGAGGTAAAAGAAAATCCATGTATAGTTGGATCCATGCAGTTCAAGTCCATGTTGCTCAAGGGTCAGCTGTAAATGTTTTGTAGTTTTCAGTTCACCTTAACCTGCTATGTGTCATTGTTATTTATTCACATTGGGCTTGCATTATGGGCAACAGGGGCAAAATTATTAACAGTATTTTGTAAATTCAATGTCATCACACTGGCAAACCTACTGTTATGTTAGAATACAAGATGACTTTATCAAAATTTATCAACCTTTCAACAATTTGGATAAAAGTGAATTACCAGTTTAGTTGAATAATCAGTCAATTTAATCAATAAAATCAACATTTTAATAGTGTTTACAAACACCATCTGCAAAAGTCAAATTTTGATAATCACAAATTATTAAAATTACAGATTTAAAAATATTTTTCACTTTTTTTCAATAGAAAATGAAACTCCAACTTTGTTTCTGATTCATTTATTCTATACCTAGTCAAACACCTACAGTGTTTGTTTAAGTTAGAAATTATATTGTCCTGGGCAAATGAATCATCATGTCTATGAAAATGTTATAGTTCTAATAAAGCAGGGAATTCCATATTTTTATAGTTAAAATGACTCTTAGTCATTAAAATGACAGCTTCATTATTTTATGTTGAAAATGTATACAAAATTAAATTATGGAAGAATTTACATAATCAGGTCCATGGCAAAATGACCAGGTGTGGTAGGAACAACTACAATTAATGTACTAGAAAACCATTTGCCAAACACTTTATTTTAATTGATCCAACGTACATATTAAATATCAAAGAACAGGCAATCAAGTTGAATCCTTATTTCTGCCTGATGTTAACTATTTCATCACTTGGATTCTGTGCGTATATTTCATTAATAATAATTTAAGTCTGAGTAAATTGCATGTTTCAAGACTGTACAACCACTATCTGTAGTTGTAGATATGTAAAATTACATACATGAAGAGTAGTATTGAGTTTAATATATTTTCTATCTCATTTGATTATCTGTAATAAGTAATTTTAGATTGCATTATATTTCCATTTGTTTTTCTATGTCAGTATTAACATCTCTGTTCCTGTCAACCTATCTAGAATCATTTCACGTACCTGAAAATTAAAACGCAGTTTTTTGTTCTTCTGTCTTTTCTACTAAAAAGACATTGTAACAAAAATAAACTCAAACATAAGTTTAACTAATATTAACACTCACACATAAGACACTAATCATGTAACATAAATGAACAATTCCAAAGGTATACTTATGTATTATGCTCTATTAAGTACCTATGATTTGATCTGAGGTAAAATAAGTGCTCTAGCAAGGTTCAGATGGATAGCAGTATTAGTTGATTTTTGGAATGAAGGATGATAGAATATTATATGTCTTTGGTCTTTGTCAAGTACTAAATGAAAATAACAGAGAAACTCATATTCTAAGGGTCAATTTTGAACCATTATCTCTGTACTCTCAATAAATAAATCAACTCCACATGACTTTCATCAGACCCTATGTTTGAATGTATATAGGGACTGGAGGAACAAAAAAACAGTGTAGAAAATTGCATAGGCTGGTTTAATACTGGAACATATTGCCTTATTAGAATTGTTTTCCTAAAAATGTATAAAACAAAAAAAACCCAAAAAGACATATTTAGTTTCCAAAACAGGATAAAAGGGAAAAATTGAGAAGGGTTGAAGCATTGTGCTTTCTGGTTCTCAAGATGTTAGTAGTAAGAAATTGATGCCATGAATATGGTCCCATAATAAGTCTGTAGCAAGACTCATTGCATGCATTTATTCCTGAATTGAGATTGTTCAATTTTGAAAGAGTGTTTAAAAAACCCCAAAACCCTGCTGTAGACCACTTCCAAGTCAACTGTGTATATTAAGCCTGTAGCTTAACAAGAGACCTTAGCTTATCATGTGGAGCTGTACCAATCCATGCATTGGCTGGATCTATAAGATCCTAATTATCACCATGGAAGCCCTGAATGAAATTATAAGACCTGTAGTTTGATGGAAGTTCCAGGGGCTGAACAGAAGCAACCACAAACAACCAACAGAGAATGCTGATCCCAAAGAGAAAGGGAAAAATGAAACAACACACTATTTAAGAATACAAAAAGTTGTTAGTCAAAAAAACTAAAAGTTTTGAATAGAATATTAGGAAAGTTTTGAATAAATAGAATATTAGAAAAGACAAAAAAGTTATTAATTGGAATATTAATTCACTCCATATGGTTGCTTATTTAGAATTGTTAAGCATAGCAATGAAGATGTATGTTCCATATAATAGGATACTAAATATGAAATGTTAAAACAAAGAGGGAATCAAGATCAATTGTACATGACATACCACCATATTATAAATCCAGAAATAGAGGTTAGAGGTTCAAAATAGCTGACTAGAAACATCAGTCAACAGTCCTCCCCAGAAAGTAAAAGTTGCAGGTGAATAAGCATAGCCTAAGTGGAGTACTGAGAGGAGAATGACAGAACCTACCAGAGAACCCAAAGGAAGAAGTTGGGGCACAGAACAAGAAGGATCAAGATTTTGGCAGAGATCAATCTCTGAGGAATCTGAAGTCCTATGGAAAGGGTAGGTGGGGGTGTTTATTTTTGCTCCCTTCACCCCTGTAGCAGACTGACAGCTCGTGAGCTGTCAGAGAGGCCCTCTACCCTCACAAGTCCAAACAATGATGTCATCAACAAATTGAAAATTTCTTAAATACAGAGAACTGGGTTGTCAGCCTCTCATATCCCCTCCTCACAGACCCAAGCTGATGCCACACTGCCAAGATCCAAAGAGATACAGGAAAGCTATGGGATTCCTGGAGTTCTAACTCGTAGTGTGGGCTGCCCCGAGGGTAAGGGAAAGTGCCTTGAGCTAAAAAACACTGCTACAAAGAAAACCAGAGAGCATGCTCTCCTCCACCTGAGAGCACTTGGTTTGTGATCTAAAGTTGTCTGTATCCCTCCCAGTAGAAACAACAGATATGGAGAAGAGTCCATAGGGTAGGAAAGTGCCCTCACTCCATAACACAAGCAGCACCGGGGCCTGGGAAGGGATGTAGAGATGGGGACTCCCCCCCTTCATCACCCACTGCTGTGGACATAGTTGGGACTGCTCCCATGAGGTTTTGGCATGGGCATGCGACAGGGCAGCCAGTTCTGGGCTTGTAGGTGGAGGCTGTGTCCCTACTAATAGTGAGCTCACTGTGCCCAGGTTTGCATGGAGAGTTCAGCATATTTCTCTCCCTTAATGGAGAGACAGAATTTTTGTAGCTTCCCTGACCACGGCATCTTGGACCTTGGGTCTCTGCATTGCTAGATCCACAACAAACATTTCCAGCACCCATTGGGAATACAGTAGCCTCAGGAGAACTGTGAAATTCCTGGAGTTTTAACATTCAGGACGGTTTGCTCCTAGGCAAGCTCTCCTCTATTCGTAGATTTCTCCTCCTCCCTGCCTCCCCTGACCATTAGTGCAGATGCAGCCACAGGTGTTTTTGCAGGGGACTATTGCAGGTGCACCAAGGGAAAAACTCATTTCACAGGGCATTGGGAGTGGATGCACTTCCTCTGACAGCATGTCCACCACACCCAGTTTTGCCTGTAAAGTGGGGCCCATGCCTTTTCCTTTAAAGAGCTACAGCTTCCTGCAGTGGAGAGTACAGGCAATCAGAAAAGCTTCCCAATTTGGGCTGAGAGAAGTTTCACCCCAAGACCATCTGGGTAGAGATCTGCAGGTCAGGTGCTCTTTCCACAATCCTCAGCTACATTATGGCCTGGAGGAAAAAGGCAGTGTCTATTTGAACTTGCAGTTACGAGTCCCTGGACAGTGATGTGCTAGGGATGGGTTTAGCTACTCTGCTCATCCAGGCTGTCAAGATAGTTCAGTTCCCTCCTTCCTTGTCCCCACTTCAATGGAGATCATGATGCAAATTGACACAAGCTCCCTGCCATCCTTGCCAGGGCTAATATTTCTGCCCATCACTGAGGTGTATGGGGGCAAGATTGGCAGTCTAGCTCTGTTCAGCTTTGTCACCCTCTTCAGGGCTGAGCAAAGAACACAGCACATCAGACATTGCACAGACCACCCCACTGCCTGAATAAACTTGAGACCAAGAATATGCACAGTGGCTCCTGATGCATCCAGCACTTACACATACTGGCCTGGTGGTTGAACTATAGTTTATTACTTTTTCTACTACAAACTGCTTCTGAGAAAGACATAACATAAAAGCTTTAACTAAGGAACACATACAGAGCCTTGACTTCCCTGAAAGTACCCCAAATCAACACTAAAATAATAAACACAACATACATTTCAGGCATACCCTGAATTGGGAAAAGATTTTTAAAAGTAAAAAAAGAAAAAAAAAAAGAAAAAATTCCCATCCTAAGAAAAGTAAAGTCAAAAATAAAAAGGAACAGCTTCTTCAGATGAGAAAGAAACCAGGGTAAGAACTCTAGCAGTATTAACAAATAGATTTTTTTGACACACCCAAAGGATCCAAATAGCTCCTTAGCAATGGATTCCAACCAGAAGGAAAATGTTGATATGGCAGATAAAGAACTGAGAACATGGATTATAAGGAAGGTCAATAATATCCAAGAAAAAGTTGAAAACCATCACAAGGAAATAAAAATAATCACAATAATTGTGGACTTGAACAAAAAATTTACTAAAGAGACA
>NW_012135414.1:6443560-6445140 GCF_000956105.1 Propithecus coquereli
TTTAAAACTAGACAAAAGCAATAAAGTGATAACTAGAGAATTTACAAAGTTTCTCTCTCCTCTCTCTCTTGTTCTCTTGGATGGCCACTAACTGTCATTCTTGGTCTTTACTAAAATCGTGCATATGCACATGCAAAGTTCCTCACACACATTTATATTAGTAAAGAAAAGCATACTAAAAAAAATTGTCAACTGATATAATATTACTGAATATCTCAAGGTGTGTGCTAACTGAAAATATGCTTATTCACATTAGCGTTTATTTTATTTCATATGTACTAACATATTTCTCTCTAAGACTTTATGAATTATCATAATCTCTTTAGAGACTTCATTAAATTCCTTTTCCACAGAATTCTTTCTTCTCCCTCTCTTGAGATGCATTTTAGAGGAATATATTCCTTCATAGACATGTTTTCTTCACATATTTAAAAGAATAGCTTTGTATTCACTGTTCTAAACTTCCTGTGCATATCAGTGGAGATTTTAAGACCAAAATAATACTTATAAAAATCTTTGGAAAAATAGTTTAAAAGAGTCTTATACTTGAACTTCAAGTCTTAAACTTAATTCCAGTCTTAATTTTGAATTGAGGTTTAAAAAAAATGCACATGGAAGATTTGGAATTACATTTTGCATGATTATACAATGTGACATATTTATTAACATGAAGATTTGTCACTTATTTTTTGTACTATACATTAATTGAGTAGTGTTTTCTAAAGAATGAGCTCAAATAAATGTATCAGATCTGCAATGGGAATAAATATATCTCAAACAGAAGCTAGTAAGGTAAAACATATTACACAGTTTATTTTACATTGTGAAAGGAAACTATTGTTATTCCTGTTTTTATTGGCAATATTGTGGTCCCACTGTCATATGTAAATTGAAATCCATTTTTTTTTATTAACAAAAGTAAGCTGACAGAAGCTAGATGTCAAGCACGTTAAACATATTGCACTTTCTTTTCTGAAAGGAATATGGCCTTTTGGCATCTATTGCATAGGGATAAATTTTGATGCAGTCACCTAGGATTTTCCCACTCAGGTTAATTTTAACAGAAGATAAAACATGTAACAGAGAGAGATAATGTGTAGATATATGTTCTGGAGAGAGCCTGATGCTTCCATAAGATAATAACTCCTTAGAAGGTAAAGGAAGATAGAAGAGGTATACAGATACCAATTAATTTACCTACGTAAGCCTTCATCCATCCATGAATCTATCCAATCATCTATCCATCCATTCACCCATCTATCCATCTGTTCATCCATCTATGATAATACAACTTCTAGAACATAAAGTAAATAACAAAAAAGATACAGTGTCTAATTTCTCTCATTTAGTTTATGTCTAGAGAGTAGTCACACAGGCAAAATGATAAATATTATATGCAATAATCCTATAAGGAAGAGAGAAATTCAAGAACAAGGAATAAACAAACAACTTAATATTGGGAATAAGGGAGAGTTTTCTAGAAGAAATGGCATTTAAGATGAGAATTAAAGAATTACCAGAAGCAAAGTGTGTAACACTATGTGAGGAGAATATTCCAGGTAAAATAAACAATATGTACC
>NW_012135414.1:6445190-6446883 GCF_000956105.1 Propithecus coquereli
TATAATATACTTAGTAAATAGTAAATAAACAATAGACAAATGAATTTTAGGTAGATCAAAGACCTAAGTGTAAAAAGCACAGGTATCACAAACGTAAAGAGAAAGATTTATAAATCAGGACAATCAATAAAAATATGTACAAAGTTAAAAAATCACAGCACATGGATTCACAAGAATAGTATTGAGAATATAAGCAAAATTTCTCCAAGTTTTATTAAGTAGAAAGAAAAACAAAATAAAATTAGCTAACCTTATGAAAAGGTATTTGATTAAAAAAAGAAGAAATATGAATTTCAATGAATATATAAATAAATGTCAGCTTCATCAGTATTCAGGAAGATTATTGTAAGACAACATTGAGAATCCGTTCCATAGAGATCTGCTTGGCAGTATTAAAATGCTTGATAATATCTATCTAAAAATTCCTCTGCTGTTTGAAAATGTATATCAGTACAGTCAATGTGTACAACAATTTAGAAATAGAAGCCAAGAATCCTATCTAAAACACTTATGACCACATGAATTTTTAAATTCGGAAATAAAATAAAAATAATATAACAAATATTATGTTTTAACCCCAGTGGAATCTGGAGCAGCACCTTAAATCACATGCTTTATATTTATGAGAGAAACATATAAAATATATGAAGTTTTGTCTTTATGTTTAAATCTGTTTTCCTCAGAGCATTTGGGGTATTCCAGTTATTTCTTTGATTTCTGAAAATTCTAATTTTCTTTAGAGAGAGAGCTAGATAGATGAAGAAATCTCATTAGACATGTAAATAATAGATTAGAAATGAGTGAGGGAAAAATATCCCCAAGTACCAAGCAGCAAAATCCTCCAAAAAAAGTCTCTCATTTATTCATTCCCTTTCTCCTCCCTCTTTCACACACACACAAACACACACATACACTCACAGACACACAGAAACACACACACGGGCATATATAAAACAAAAATGCAGGAACCTATATGAATATTAAACTGGAAGAAAAGTTCATAGGGGTGTGAAAGTGTAAAATTTGTATATGTCATGGCTATAGTAATTTCAAACAGTTTTTTTTCTTTTTCTTTATACTGTGTTAACATGCATTTTCATTTTATTAACGTTTTTTTATGGATACATAATGGCTGTATATTTTTATGGGGTAAATGAGATATTTTGATATAATCATACAATGTATAATGATCAAATCAGGGTAATTGGGATGGATATCCATCATCTCAAACAGTTACCATTTCTATGAGTTGGAAATATTCAAAATCCATTCCTCTAGTTATTTTGAAATATAAAATAAATTACTGTTAATTATAGCTACTCTATTTTGCTACTGAACACCAGATATTATTTATTCTATCTAATTATATTTTTGTACCCATTAACCAACCATCTTTATCACCCCTCCCCACTACCCTTCTCAATCTCTAGCAACCACCATTGTAGCTTCTACCTCCATGAGATCAATTTTTTTAGCTCCCACACATAGGTGGGATCAAGATATTTGTCTTTCTGTGCCTGGCTTATTTCACTTAACATGGTGTCCTCCAGTTCCATTGACGTTATTGCAAGTGGCAGAATTTCATTCTCTTTATGGCTGAATAATAATATTCTATAATATATATGTACCACATTTTCTTTTTCATTCATTTGTTGATGGACATATGTTGATTCCATATCTTGGCTTTTTTTTT
>NW_012135414.1:6458233-6459889 GCF_000956105.1 Propithecus coquereli
TTTCTTTAACAAAATGTACTGATCTCAATATTGGAAAGTATCTGAAGTATACGCTATTTATATTCATTAGGGTAGTCTATCTTTAGATTGTTCTCAAATTTAACCTAACCACATGCTACCATATCACATGCTACCTTCTCATTTTACCATATTATGAAGGTTTCAATAAAGATGGTCTGTTTAGACTTTTGTGAGGTTCTAATGGACAGTATTGATATGGCTTAACCTTTTTAAGGAAGATCCAACAAAGTATGATTTTAAAGAATTAGTCATAACCAAAGTCAAAAGTTAAAAAAAGAATCATAAGACATTAAATAAATACCAATATCATCGATTTTTCTGAAAAACTCCAAATATAATATTAGGTTATTAAGTATGAAATGTTTGATTTCTTTAAGTACTAAGACAGACAGTTGATATCTGTGACATTTCACTTTGACACTTCTTGTTATATATTTATTGTGAAGGTATATCCTCAATCTTTCAAAAACACATTTTGACCTGTGATTATCTTTCAAAATTTTAGAGTGATTTTTTTGAAACCATGGATAAATCAAAAATTTGTGTTATTTTCAAATATGAGTCTTGTTGTGAAACCAATGTAGAGCAGACAGAGCAAAATATCAATGAGGTGTTTGGGAAGGATGTGGCTAAATGAACACATAGTACATCCATAGGTTGAGAAGTTCCATTATGGTGATTTTAATCTTGAAAATGAGCCACATGGGCAACATGAAACCAATGTGGATAATGATGAGCTGAAAGCTGTAGTGGAAGCAAATACATGTCAGCCTATGTGGGAATTACCAGCAAGGTTTGATGTTACTATGCCACGATACTGGACCATTCAAAACACATTGCCAAGGTAAAAAAGTTGTACACATGGGTTCTGCATGAATTAAATGAGCATCAGAAGCAAAAGCATCTCGAAGCTTGCCTTTCTTTCCTGTCACGACATAAAGGTGAACCATTTCTACACCGTATTGCTGTGAGTGATTAAAAATGGATCCTTTTGGACAATAGCAAGCATTTGACACAATGGCTGGATAAAGATGAAATGTGGAAACATGGTCCTAAACCAAATATTCATCAAAAAAAGCTAATTGTATCTGTTTGGTGGTCCAGTGCTGATATTATCCACTACAGCTTCATGAAATCTGGTCAATCAATTACAGATGATGTCTGCTTCAATCAATTGGATAAAATGATGAGGATGCTTGTGATTAAGCAGCCACGACTGGTCAAAAGAGACAGGCCAATCTTGCAAGGCAATGCTCGATCATATGTACCACAGACAACGCTGCTCAAACTACAGCAGCTGGACTTGGAAGCTCTCTGTCATCCACCATATTCACCAGACCTTGACCAACTGACTATCACTTCTTCCAGGCTTTGGACTACTTCTTGAAAGAAAAAATATTCAAATCTCAACAAGTTGTGGAAAATGCCTTTGGCGATTTCATTGCCACTTGTTCTCCAGGCTTCTTCGTTGCTAGCATAAGTGAGCTACCATTAATATGGCAAAACTGTGTCAATAGTTTAGGTGTATACTTTTATTAGTTTGCACTGCTTCCTGTTTAAGATATAATAAACTACACTTTTGATTCAAAATCAGACATTTCATATTTAATGACCTAATTAAAAAATAAAGATTTG
>NW_012135414.1:6463773-6470495 GCF_000956105.1 Propithecus coquereli
GGGATTACTCTCTTGCCTAGATCTCAATTTAAGTCCCTTTTATCATCTCTCTCTCTTTTTTTTCTCGGCACATAATATTGCATATTTATTCAGTGCATTTCAACTGTGATTATATTTATATGTTCAGAATCTTAGAACATCTAATATTGTTATTTGGGTTTTTTATTTTAATTTTATTTAGGTTTTCTAACTTTAATTTAATTTTTTATTTCAGAATATTACGGGGGTACAAATGTTTTGGTTACATGGATTGCTTTTGTACTGTTTGAGTCAAAGTTATAAGTGTGCCCATCACCCAGATAGTGTACATTGTTCCTGTTAGGTATGATTTCACCCATCTCTCCTCCTCCCACCACCTGCATGATTTCCATTGAGTTTTACTTTCGTCTGTGCACATTATGTGCACATGTGCTGATGATTTCAAGCTGCTTCTGCACTTATATATATGTTAACATTCTTCGCTCATGTAAATTGAAGTTTAATGTTTTCTATCTCCAAATTATGCTCTGGACATAATTATTTTCATTCCTTACTGATATATATGGTTTGGGGAAGATTTAGGCAGTCCATATTATCACATGGGAAACTAGAATTTTAAAACAATATATTAAATCAAGATCTTTAGACCCAGGTAATATAGCTAAGTGAATCAACTTCATAAATCATCTACCCCTTATTTTATAACTATCATCTACTTTGCCACCATAATGAGTATGAAGCTAAAGAATTGCTATATTGACTCAGAATCTCTTGAAACTTGTCTCCCATATGGAAATGAGTTTATTTGTCATGTTTGTTGTGTTGGATATGACTCCAACTTTCTAGTCAGTGGTTCTAAAATTTGATGAAATATTAAAATTAACTCAAATGATATTTAAAGGTACAGTTTCCAAGATCATACTCCTAGATGTCATAACTCCCTTCATCTGAAGAGGAGAACAGAATTTACAAATTTAATAACAACTACCAGCTCTTTTTGATGTAAATATTTTGTGAACCAAGCTTTGAGAATTGGAAAAAATGGGCCATTTTTATATGTTTATTATTTATGGTATGAGCCAAACATATTTCTGGGAAACAATAGTATTCCAGTCAGTAGGAAGGAGCTTAGAGGTGGGAGCGTGCTAGGTACCTTGGAGACACAGTGATGAAGCCAATGGAAATGGAGTCAAGTGCATAAAAAAGAAGATATTAGAAGATGAGATCGGAAAGGTATCAAAGTTAGAGAAAGTTATATAGGACTTTGTAGGCCATGCAAATTATCTTATTTTATTCAAATTAACACAGAAAACCATTGGGAAGTGTGGAGCTTAAAGTTGATATGCTATGACTGGGAATATCAGTTTTATGTTTTATGGAGAAGAGACTCAGGGAATTAGGGTAGAAGGTAAGTGAATGTTAGAATGCTATTCCATTAAATATAATGAATTGTCGTAGTAGAATTGACAAGGATGGTACCATTGCTGGTGGTGAGAAGTGATTGAACTCTGGATATATTTTGAAAACATAAGAATTTTTTTTATGAATTAGATATATGTTGTGATGGTAAAAGAGGAGTTGAGAAATAATCTTAGGTATTTTGACTGGGCAATTAAAAATATGGTTCTACCCTTTACTGATATATGTAAAATCTGCAATGAATCATATCTGGGTAGTGATGGTTAAGAGTTTCATTTTGGATCTATTCCCCTGAAAATGTTTACAAGGCATTCAAATGGAGATGACATATGAACAGTTGGATATACGAGTATAAATGTGAAGTTGTAGAAATGGGTCAGGATTGAATATATAAATTTGGGACTAAGATAATATGTAATATATAAAGCAATATCTTTGCATAAAGATACCTAGGAGGACCAATTTATAGACCAGAAGACTGAAGACCAATAGCTATAACATTTCCAGATTAAGAACATGTAGAATAACTCAGTCAAAGAGACTGAGAAAATATGAACAGAACCAATAAAAAATTGTATACAGTTGAAATAAGGATGTTATGTTTATCAACTACATCAAATTTTATTTAAATAGCAACTAAAATGAGAACTGTGATTTGACCAGTCGATTTGACAGCACAGA
Source organism: Propithecus coquereli (assembly GCF_000956105.1). Lineage (NCBI taxonomy): Eukaryota > Metazoa > Chordata > Mammalia > Primates > Indriidae > Propithecus > Propithecus coquereli. The sequence continues at coordinate 6,465,853 of NW_012135414.1, forward strand.
GATTATTGATAACATTGAGAAGATCTAAATGAAAGGGCTTCTAGAGTGAATGTCAAGAAGAAAATAAATTGAGAGGGTAAACTAGAGATATAATGATTGTAATTAGTTAACTCAAATATTTTAAATCCTGTAGAAGCATATCAATTAGAACACAAAGTTAAAATGACTACATTGAAAAGGGATATTATTTGCTTGTTTGTTTGAAGTGATTGTTAAAGAAGCAAGTGTTTTTTTTTTTAATCTAGGAGAAGGTAAGTGAAATTGTAAATAATGATGAGATATAATAACAGAACTAAGATTCTCTATCTCTGCATGTATTGACTTCTTTATTAGTGAGTCAAATGTGAGCAAACCATTTGTGTTTTAAATAAGGATCAAGCATGCTTCTCACAAGATAAATTTTTGATAAATAACTTAAAAATAGCTTATGAATTGTAGACTTTTATTGCTATATCCTCCCTCTCTTTTTATGTATTTTAGTCTTTAAAGACAAAGAAGAAAAACAAATCCTTTCATCACAGGAGCATTGCCAAATTGACAATGACAACATCCTTATATTATGTACCCTTCTCAAAAAGCGATTTTTATGGCCTTGCAAATGTACTGAACCTTTTAAATTTCCTGGAAAATATCAGAGCTTTTCAAAATTCCCTATTGTTGCCTAGTTCTTCAGAATTTTCTTTTAAATTCCTGGCCAAACTGCTGCAACTGAAATCACAGCTGTTGGCAAATGAGATGTTGCCAGCAGATTTGTTTTGTTTTAGTAATGCCCTGGAAGTTGGCCATCCTCTATCCTGCTTATCTGAGGACTGTGACAAATCAAATAGAACCAAACCCAGAGAATAGAGATTTTCTAGGAACCCTCAAGTTCAGATAAAATATTGACTATGTGTGGGGATGACGCTTTTTTTTAAATTTTTTTAAATTTTTTTTTATCTCAGCATATTATGGGGGTACAGATGTTTAGGTTATGTATGTTGCCCTTGCCTCCCCACTCCCCCCCAAGTCCGAGTTTCAAGTGTGCCCATCCCTCGGATGGTGCGCATTGCACTCTTTGTGTATGCATATACCTGTCCCTTCCTCCCCCTTGCCCCCTCCCCCTGCCCAACATCCAATAGATGTTATTCTTATATGTACACTTATGTGTTGATCAGTTAATACTAATTTGATGTACTCACCATCAAATTGGGATGATGCTTTTAAGGGACCTCCAAAAGAGGTCAGTCCCCTTTAACTGCAAGGGTGATGGTTTTTCTCAGCTATCACACCACTAAGTTGGGATAAGGGATAGGTAGAAATAGGCTCAGGTTACAATATTAAGACCCCATTATTTTATTAAGATTAAGTAGCTTCTCTTGTATAAATGACCTTTAATTCCTTCTGTGGGGTTGCTTAATTTCCAGAGTCCCGAAAATTTAATTTTAGTTATTTTGTGTATATTTTTGTTGGTTTTGAGAGAGAGCAAGTGTATCAATGTACTTCTCTGGCAATTCTGAGAGCCAATTTCAGTTCTGCTTCTTTCATGCCACAGACCACATCAGCCAACTTCTGGCCTCCTTTTATTAAGCAGCTCTATATCCCAAAAGGCTATATGTGACTCAGGCCAGGCTCTCATTTGGTACCCGTGAAATCCCTCTTAGTCGAAGTCAGGAGAATCATCAGGATGGCAAGTCAACAAGTTTTCTTAGGGGAAATTTCCTTCTCAGTCTTTTTAGTCTCATCTTTTTTATAACAGTGTTGGTCAAGATGAATAAATTATCCTGTGTTAATACATTAAAAGTTAATGTAAAAAAGATTTTTTTTTTCACTTACACTTTTAGTTCATTTGAGGTTGATGTTGGTGTGCCCTGTTCCACATAGACATTCAAGTACCCAGGATAAGAAAGTCTCCCCCAGCATGTAGCTGTACTACTTGAAAGTTGTGGTTTCCTCGTGTGGTAGGTAAAGAAGGTGAAGAAGATCATGGAGATCTCGTCATGGATCAACCTGGAAATTACGCCAATTTCTCTCACAGAAAATATGTCAGAATTAGACACATGGCTTTGTTTATGCTGCAAATATTGTTTTATTTTTCCTTTTTTATGTCTGGGAAAAGAAGAGAAACTACTGCAGTCTACTTCACTACTCTTAAGCCGGCTAGTATATAAATGTTGCAAAATCAGATTTAATTCGTTTCCTCTTAGAGTCCTCTGTGGGTAGTCCAAGTACTTTACTTTTGAATTGGGGCATACTTACTATCTATATTTTATCGTTAGCCTACTGGTGCCTCAGCTGGAACTGAAAAAAAAATTCTCTTTTACTTTCCTACTACATGAAGTAGAATATTTTATAGTTACAATATTTTCTTAGACACTTTTTCAAAAATTGTCTCCACAGTAGCCAGTAAGATTTAGCTCTCTACACATTCCTGGTCCAGCAATGAAAGCACCGTTTTTATTTTTTCATCTTTTTCTTCCAACTGGCTCAAAGAACAGGAAGTTACACTGATGCAATCTGACAATCTGTCTGGCAACATCCACCTAAACAAGAAATGGTTTTCAGACACTATTAACACCAACTTTTGTATTGCTTTTCTGAAATTAATGTCTAACCTTAGATCGCCTAGTCTGTCCAACATAGAGAATTTAATTTAGAAAGACTTTCTTGACTGAACGATTTTGGTTGGTCACTTTACACATGCGGGCCTCATCATCCATCATTCAATGATCCAATAAATAGAGTGGTCTTGTATTTCTGTTATAAACTAAGGACAGAGTTATGATCTGAGACTACATAGACAGCATTCTAAAACACTGCCATAGGCTAAATGAAATCTCCTACACTTCCTAAATCAATGCTCACCATATCTTAGCAAAGGAAAAAAGACAACATAGTATAGTATTATAGAAAGAACACAGAATTTTCAATTAGAGAAAATTGAGTTTGAATCCAACATCTGTAATTTCTTACCTATATTCAAATAAGTGAAATGTATAGCCCCCATATTTCTAAAATAGGAATTAAAATAGTTAAATCACAGGGTCATGTGAAGATTTACTCTTGTGACACACATATAGTGCCAAGAACAAAGCAGGTACTTGGTAAATATTTGCCCTTTTAAAGAAAAATATCATTCTTAATTATTATTTCAAGATATTACAGGGGCATAAATGTTTTTGTTTGCATGGATTGCTTTTATTATACTTGAGTCAGGCTTATAAGGGTGCCCATCACACAGATAGTGTTCAATGTACCCATTAAGTAGGTTTTCGCACGTCCCCTCCTCCGCCATCACTTCTGCTTGATTTCCACTGAGTTTTACTTCCCTCTGTGCATATGTATGTTCATTGGTTAGTTCCAATTTATTAGTGAGTACATGTGGGCTTTGCATTTCCATTCTTTAGATACTTCACTTATGATAATGATCTCCAGTTTCATCCAAACACTTGCAAAATGCTTTAATTCATCCTTCTTTATGGCTGTGCAATATTCCATTGTACACATATACAACATTTTGTTAATCCACTCATAAATTTATGGGCATCTGGGTTGATTCTACATCTTTGCAATTGTGAATTGTGCTACAATAAACATTCAAATGCAGGTGTCTTTTTGATTAAAGGACTTCTCTTCCATTGGAAAAATACCCAGTAGGGGGATTACTGGATCAAATGGTAGGGTTACATTTAGGTCTTTGAGGAATCTCCATACTTTTTTCCATAGAGGTTGTACTAATTTGAAGTCCCACCAACAGTATACAAGCATTCTTTTCATTCTGCATCCACACCAGCATCTACTGTTTTGGACTTTTTTAATAAAAGCCATTCTGACTGAGGTAAGGTAATAGCACATTGTGGTTTTGATTTGCATTTCCCTGATGATTAGTGATGTTGAGTATTTTTTCATATGTTTCTTGGCCATTAATCTACCTTCTCCTGAAAGAAGGTATAAAAATATCAATAGCTTTTTTCCCCTGCTTTTCAATGGAGTATTTTCTTTTCTTGCTAATTTGCTGGAATTCTTTGTAGAGATTCTGGTTATAAGTCCTTTATCTGATGTATAGCTTGCAAATATTTTCTCCTATTCTGTAGATTGTCTGTTTGCTCTAGTGATTATTTTTTTAGCTGTGCAGAAGCATTTTAATTTAATCAAGTCCTGTTTATTTATTTTTGTTGTTGCTGTGATCGTCATTGGGGTCTTTTTCATAAATTCTTTGCCTAGAGTAATATCTAGAAGAGTTCTTCCTATATTTTTCTCTAGAAGTCTTATAGCTTCATGTCTTACATTTAAGTCTTTTATCCATCTTGCATTAATTTTTGTGAGTGGTGAGGAATATGGATACAGTTTCATTCTTCTGCATGTTGCTATCCAATTTTCCCAACACTATTTATTGAATAGAGATTTTTTTCCCCAATATATATTGTTGTCTGCTTTGTCAAAGATCAGTAGGCTGTACACGGATGGTTTTATATCTGAATTCTCTGTTCTGTTGCATTAGTCTATGTCTCTATTTTTGTGCCAATACTGTGTTGTTCTGGTTTCTATAGCCTTGTAGTATAGTTTGAAGTCTGGTAATGTGATGCCTCCAGATTTTTTCTTTTTCCTTAATGTTGCTTCAGCTCTTCAGGCTCTTTTAGGGTTCCAAAGGAAGTGGAGAATTATAT
>NW_012135414.1:6470545-6472344 GCF_000956105.1 Propithecus coquereli
CCCCCCCATCCCCCTAATCCCTAGAGAGTATTTCTGCCATGTGATCAACCTAGTGTTGATCAGTTGGTACCAATTTGATGGTGAGTACAAATGGATCCCGTTCTTCTGCTCTTTTGGTGCCCCACTTTGGATAATGGGCTTAAGTTTAATCCAGGAAAGTATAAGAGGTGCTAGATCACTGTCTTTTCTTATAATTGAGTAATATTTCGTCTATGGGAATTTTAACAGAGCGGAAAAAGAAAACCATGTAAACTGGAATCAATAACCATAGTCGCTCCTCTGGAACACATTCTTATATACTACAGTTTCTTTCGTTTCATTAATCAAACTTAGACAACTCTTCCTCCCAAAATCACAGGGGCACCATCAATCAAAAAGGGATGTTTGTTGAGCAGGCAAGTATCATGAACGACTACTTGCCTGAGAAAACTTTTTATACTGTTGGGGACACAAAGGCTCCCATTCCGTTTTCTTCCAACACAGGGGTTAAAACACTAAGACTTCCGATATATCTACAAATAAGTGAAAGTGTTTTATATCACAGAGTTTTAAACCTCATCGACTATTCGACTTATGATTGTAGAGTCATGCCTTGAGGTCCATCAAGATCGACACCAGAGACAAAAAGTAGAATACATCTTTTTTCAGTCACTTGGATTAATTTCCTTTCAATTTCTGTATTTCGTGGCATTTCTAACCTCCAATAAAAGTACAATAATTTATTCCAATAAATTATTCGATTATGATTTTGTTAATACATATTTTGTACTCTCTTTGAAAATACTTTTGAGAAACTAACATTATTTCTGAGTACAAATATACACACTGGAGTTACACAATATAAATGAAGGAATGTCTAGTGACTTTCTTAACACTGGCTTCTTCTTTGATAAACGTGAAAGTTGTGACCTAGCAGTTATTTACTGCATCAAGTTTGCACTTCATTTCCTTTGATCCCATTGAGTCTTTTATACTCTCGATGTTTCCCTGAGGAAAATGTCTAAATCAAACCTTGTCAAGGTTGATTTTGCCACATAATGCCTATGTTGCTGAAGTTTTATTATTTTTTTCAGCCAATGAGACTTCACAGTAATAGACGATGTTTTGTTTTGTTTTGTTTTGTCTTGGGTGAAGAGTTTTACTAATTTTGTGATGTTTTGTTTCTCTGGGACTTTTAATTTCTACCGCTTGCTTCTTTCTTTCATTTTACCACTTAGCCTCCAGGAGAAATACCCTCTTCCAAGATAGCGCCTTTCTCCATGAAACATTTGCCTTCCAAGTTGACCTCAGGGGTCCTACTCACTTTGAACTTTTTTCCTTTGGATTGTTTAGCAGGCACAGATCTGATCCATCAAATTTCAGACTAGTTCTTGGTATTTGACACACAGAATAAGACTTTCTCTTTATGAGGGTGATAATATCTGTGTTTTGCTTTGGCTAGGATTCCACTGCCCTATCCTGTTTTCTGCAGTCTCTTTCTGACTACTTGCTGTGGTATGACTCTGGACCTAGCTCTGCTGATTTCAGGATTTTTCTTCTCCTTTTTTTTTTTTTTTTCAGCCTTTGTACTATATTTGCTATTTAAGCTCAATGTTTCTCCCTCTTTTCCCCCACCCATCTGAGACCTCTAGCTTCAGGGATTACTCTCTTGCCTAGATCTCAATTTAAGTCCCTTTTAATCATCTCTCTCTCTTTTTTTTCTCAGCACATAATATTGCATATTTATTCAGTGCATTTCAACTGTGATTATATTTATATGTTCAGAATCTTAGAACATCTAATATTGTTATTTGGGTTTT
>NW_012135414.1:6486304-6487873 GCF_000956105.1 Propithecus coquereli
TATTGCAAAAATTTTGATGGAACTGCGACCATTCTCCTAAATGAACTATCTCAAGATTAGAAAAACAAACACTATATGTATTCTTTATTAAGTTTGAACTAACCAATGAGCACACAATGCCCAGAGGGGAATAAAACTCAGTGGAATCAAGCAGGGGTGAAGGGGAAGGAGGGGAGAGGACTAAAACCTACCTAACAGGTACAATGATCACTATTTGGGTGATGGGCATACCTGTAGCCATGACTCAAGCCTTACAAAAGTGATTCATGTAATCAAAAACATTTGTATCCCCTTAATATTTTAAATAAAAAATTATAATGTCCATGTGTTACTTTCAAAATTTTGGTTTAAAATGTAGACCAGTTTAATCTAAATGTGTTACCTTAGCAGTGCCTCAAAGCCGGAGTTAAAAGATATCTGTTGCAAGTGATGTACATGAATGTGCACATAAAATGACTTACATTGGATAAACAATATTCTTTACTCAAGCGTAAAGTTAATTTTTCAATGCAGGACTGCACAGAATCTTCAATATGTTTATGTATATAATAATTCATTAAGAGGAGATTTAGTACCCTGTGCTTCCTAAAGATTGTTTGACTACAAAACCTGTTTTATCCATGGATTAAAATTTATTGAGCACAACAATAAATATGCTGAGCCTGGATATTATACAGCCCCGGACATAAACCTCTCCAGTGAATCTAATCTAATCAATTGTATTATTATCTAAGGTTGATGAAAAAGGAGTCAAAAACCTTCTACGATATTGAGAAGCATATTCTGTTTTACTGTATAAAAATCAAGTGTAACTGAATATAGATAACTATATTTATTCATTTAGTGTCTATCAGTACTATTATTTCCAATTTATCAATAATGCAACTCAAGTTACTTTCATTGTTGACCGCTTAAGAAACTGAATGTAATTGTTTCTGTGCAATGTGCCTTTAATAGTTAAGACTTAGCTACAGAAACATATTTGAATCATAGTAAGAATGAATCATCATAATGAATCATGTGGTTTTAAGGAAATGATCCAGACACTAAATACATTTCTTTTGTAGTAATTGATTTTCTTTGGATTTGGAAACTCAATGATTTACAGTCATCTATCAATCATTATACAAATGTTAACAGGAAACCTAATCTAACTAATTTAAATGGCTTATCTTTGCAAAGGCTGTTAAATTCAATAAGGTATCAGTATAGTGGTGCTAGTGCAATACTCAAACTAATTAAGTCTGAAAATCATCTTAAAGTTTGCATCATATGGGTTTAAATACCTAGGAACTTACATATATACCATGGTCATAATAGTCAGTTAAGTTAGACTGTATTTCATCAATGTGGGAAAGTCAAAGTAGTAGCAAATAAAATAATTTGAAGGGAAGATTATAGAATTGTTGTAATACAATGACAGAAAAATTATTCACTATGTAGCATGCAATGCATTTTTTATAATTTTCATTGTATTATCATCATTACTTTTGAGAAATACTTCAAATTTTAAAATTGGACTGGTAGTAATAATAAAATTATAGGAACAATCATTTTACAATAGAAGAA
>NW_012135414.1:6490616-6491833 GCF_000956105.1 Propithecus coquereli
TATTATCTTTGCCTCACCTGAGTCAGAGCTTCAAATGTGTCCATCCCCAAGATGGTGTACACTGCACCCATTAGCTGTTCACATACCCATCACCTCATCCCCCTCCTATCTGCCCGACACCTGATGAATGTTACTACTATATAAGTGTTGATCAGTTAATACCAATTTGATGGTGAGTACATGTGGTACTTGTTTTTCCATTCTTGTGATACTTCACTTAGAAGAATGGGCTCCAGTTCTATCCGGGATAATACACGATGTGCTATATCACCATTGGTATTTTGTGACAGAGTAGAACTCTATGGTATACATATACCACATTTTATTAATCCACTCATGTATTGATGGGCACTTGGGTTGTTTCCATGTCTTTGCAATTGTGAATTGTGCTGCTATAAACATTCTAGTGCAGATGTCTTTTTCATAGAACGTGTTTTGTTCTTTTGGGTAGATGCTCAGTAATGGGATTGCTGTATCAAATGGTTGCTCTACTTGTAGCTCTTTGAGGTATCTCCATATTGCTTTCCACAGAGGTTGTGCTAGTTTGCAGTCCCACCAGCAGTTGGACTGAGCCCTCCACCTGTGGGATGTGACACTAACTACAAGTATCATGTTGCATTTGCACTGGGTGGCAGGACACTACAGAATTGCTTGCTTGCTTGGTGCATGGGGAGAAACACTCACACATTTGGTCACAAAAGTCTTCTCTGTTGATTATTGTGGTGTGAGAGCATAGGAAAAACAGATTGTGTTTTCACCTCATAGTAGTGATAAGACTTTCCACTCTCATAGACACTTAACTTAATTTCTATCTTCTTAGCCACACATGGATTATCTCTGTAAGACATTTCATTCTTTGTTATTATAAATGTAATTCAGTGTGCATAGTATGACCTAAATTTCGGCAAGCATCTCTTGTGTCATTCCTCTGTGCACCAAGGGGGGTTATGAAATTCTTTAATAGGAAAACCAGCTATAAATAAATCACATTGTCATTATGATTATTAAGTCATCTAAAGCCTAAGAGGTGAAGAATTCCTTTATGAAAATAAAATTCCAAAGAATTCATTGTACTATTTGCCACGGTGATTAAAGGAAGTTGAAGACTCATAAAAGTTATTTTTTGTAACACTAAGAAAATGAAATTTTAGATCCCATTAGTTGGTTAAGTCTTGAAGAGACAGTCCTTAAAACTATTGTCACTTCATTAAGAAATG
>NW_012135414.1:6495278-6497464 GCF_000956105.1 Propithecus coquereli
CTATTACTAATTTAGCCTATATTTCTGTGGGGGTGCTCTCTTTATATAGATATAGATAGATATTTGGAAGCTTATGGGAATTTACATGAGTCAACATTACAGTTGTGGAGTGTTCTGATTTTAATTAAAATGTATAAAATCACAAAGACCATTACTCTTGCCATGACGCTGAGAAAAATACTAAATGACAGACAGATAGGTAGATAGATAAATAGATGATAGTTTTCTTGCCCACACAAAGCCATCAAAGAGTGGTGAACATTAAGGTATTCTGACATAAGAGCAGGCTAGATTCAATGGAAGAAAAGATTGGTAACTGGAAAATAAGCTAATAGAAATTATTTAAAATGAGTCCTAGATTAAAAAGATGTCGAGGGTTAGGGTTGAGACATGAGAACCCCAGGAGTGGGACAGGACTTTGCCAAAGAGCAACCTGTGGACATGTCAGTTCACTGAGCAAAAGCTGCTCGACCTTGAGGGGGACATTCCACCGATCAGGGGTGTCTGCAAATGGACGCCGCCTTGAAGTCTGAGGGCCACAGCCTGTATGTCTGCAAACAGACCTGGGTTTGTAATCTGAAGGGGGAGAGAATGATTAAAGGATGTCAGCCCAGAAGATAAGAGCAGTTTTCTATTCTAAGCCTGAGGCTATATTCCTATCTTTCTCCTGAGTTCATGTATCAGTAAATGAGGAACTAGCTAAAGTAGAAAGAAATACGTGGTCTCTTTGTTCCCATTTAGATTATATGCCTTACTGCTGACTCATGATTTTATCTTTAGCTTATGCATACTTAGCTAGTTTATTGTTACTTTGGGAGACCTCGAAACTTAAACTCATGATATGTACATGTAAATCGGTGACTGATAATAATTGTTTGCTGAAAGAATAAATACTGATGCAGGACTCCACTTGTGGCCTCCTGGCTCACGGAAGTGCTGGAGGACCCCTGATTTCCCCATCATTTTAATCTATACTTTGTCTCTGTCTCCTTTATTTCCAATCTTTTGTGACGTTCCTGCCTGGGACCCGATTTGTTGGGAGAGTCAGGAACTCCTAGCAAAAAGAGAAAGCAAAAATAATAAATAATTAGAATTATGTGGGATAATAGCTAAGAAAATAATCCATGTGTAATTGAATTTCCAGAATAATAAATGGAAAGAAGAGCGAGAGACAGAGAAAAAATATATATGGGCAGAAAATGGCAGGATTTTGTTTTTCAAAACTGAAGAAAGAACATCCATACAACAAGCACAATAAACTCTGTGTATCCTAAGCAAGATAATTAAACAAAAAACAAAACTCATTAATGATAATTGTTTTGAGTATTTTACTGATGTTTTCTATTTACTTAGTCTTATCTCCAATACAAGAGGAATTAAGGAATGGATACAGTGATGACTGGATGGATAGATATGTGGTAGAACAAGTATAGTTAATGTTAACATTAGAGTTTAGGTTATAGGCATGTGTGTGTGCACTGCAATTTTTTTTTAAACTTGTATTTGTATTTGAATGTTTTTTAATAAAACATGACTCCAAACTACTCAGGCAAATGTTTTTTAAATTGGGATATTTTAGAGACAAAATAACATAAAAAATATATTCAACATTATTAACAGAGGAATGAAAATTAAAACCATAATGCAATACTCTTACACACCTACCACAATGGTTAAAATTAAAAAAAACTGAAAATACCAAATATTCGAGAAAATTTTTAGCGACTGTAGCTTTTATATATTCTGGCTTAAATGTAAATTATGAAACCACTTTGAAAAATTGTTTTATCAATATCTTGAATGTTAACCTATACTTAACCTATAACCCTGCATTTCCACTCATATGTATATATGTAAGAAGAATAATGCCTATGTGCATAAAATAGTGTTTATAAGAATGTTTATAAATTTTATTCTTTATATATAAATGAAGAAAAAATTGAAATTTTTTTTCAATGGAGGAATAAACAAATTGTGGTCTAGCTTGAGAATTATACAAATTAATTGTTATTAATACTAGTATGAATAATATTTCCTACGTGAGGAGGGTATTAACTAGGGAAAGCCACGAGGAAACTACCTATGCAGATGAAAAGGTTCATTATCTTGATTTGGTTAGTGGTAATCTAAGTGTATTAAAATAATCAAAGTAAAAATAAAAGAATTATAATTAAATAGGAATGCTT
>NW_012135414.1:6497514-6499822 GCF_000956105.1 Propithecus coquereli
CTTCACAGCAATGCTAGTTGCGAACTTTGTGTTTCCAGACAGTAATGCTCTTTCTTTGGGAGGCTTGGATAATAGTACACAGTCAATTTCATGGAGTATAGAATACATACCACTCAGTGTTTGTTTAGATGCAGAGTATGATTTCAAGTTTATCTTCTTGAATAATTAGATGAATACTGGTGAAAAACAGGTAAGGTTAGGTTATTAGCCAAAATTAATGCTCTTGGGGGAAAGGAGAAGTTTAAAAAACTAACATCTTTCACCTCGTAACTACTTCCCAGTCTTCATCTCTCAGCTCAGAACATATAGTACAATGATTCATATACCCAGTCAGAAATAACTGAGAAATGAACTGTTTTAAGTCAACTAAACCATCATACTGAAATGTTTTTAAAGATAAATAGAAACTGTGAACAGTGCATTAGATATAAATAAGAACAACATGTCACACAGCTATTTGCTGGTTTCACAAGTGGAAAGGACATAATAATATAAACTTTATAGCCATCAGTGCTTACCACATAAAGATAGCTAATGTATCATTCATAGCAAAATTGTGAGAAAAAAATAGAGACTTGTTTGTTAGACATCCCATTCAAAACTTCTCTTCATTTAAGTGTGTCCCTCTTGGATTTAGCAGACTAATTGGAATAAAAATAGTTACCCAGAGTAGGGTGTTGCTGTGACAAAAACAAAAACAAAAAATGATAACGTGACATTTGTCAAGGGAGGAAGAAACAGGCAAAAGGCTGAAGGGGCAGTAGGAAAATTTTGAGTGGAATTTGAAATAACAGTGAGGAAATTGCTGTTGGAGGCTGAAGAAACTGCAACTCGTAGTTCTAGTGGTACACAAAATGCAAAACTGTCTACTAAGCTAACTTAAAAAATAGAAAATGAACTTGTGATTCTGACTAATAAGATTTCCAGCACAACATGGAAAGTGTCAGTTTAATTTTTTTAGCTGCTTATGATAAGATGTAAAAAAAGTGTGAAATGAGCTAAAGAAGGAATTGTTTAGTTTTCAAGGAGAATTTAGAATAAATATGAAGTGTGTAGGATATACTGAGTAGAAAAATAGTGTTTCACAGATTCAATGTCTTCCAGAAGCCTGAGATTCTTAAGGTAAAAATAAGCCTAAGAAATAATTGTCTTAAGAGTGTGATTATAAAAATATTTTAGTACCTTAGGAAGTTTTAAGGCTGTGATTATTAGACCTCCACAAACAAAAGTGCTTTTATTTTAAAATCTCATGAATGTTGACATTCATTGGCTTGGTATGACAAAAGTTAAAAAAAAAAAAAGAAGTCCACCTTTTGAAAATGTGTAGATGTGATCTTTGGGACATGGAGGTAAACCTCAATAATATTCAGAGATAATCTAGAATGTTTAAAGAGAATTTTATTACCCAAATCACCCCTGTATGAAACATAATTGAAGATGTTAAATATGAAAATGAAAACCACCCTCTGGTCCCTGAATTTTCTGTGTCAAGGGAGAAGGCAGATAGCTATTCAGCAGTTATACACTCATAAAGCATGAGTAACAATACAGAGATTGACAATACCCAATATTAGTTAGAAAGTGAAGCAACTGATTCTCTGAAACATTTTTCATTGTAGTTTTAGTTGGCACAAGTACTTGGACAATGTCTCTCAATTTCATATAACACCAAACAAATACTTATCTTACAACCCAGAAAATTTACTCGTATGTACTCACTGAAGAGTAGTGAATACGTTATCTATAGAATAAAATTTTTGCAAGTTTTAGAAAAACTTGTATATCTAATTTCTTCCTAGCAGGTTTACTCATGATATCCTCAAACCAGAAAGAGTTCTGGCATCCATAAATAGGGGAATGAATTAAAAACAAAGCAAACAACCAACCCCCCCCAAAAAAGCCTGTGGGATATTCATATAATGGATTAAAGAATAAAATGAATGAATGATTGATAGAAACACATAGATGGATAAATTTCACAAATATTTTTAGTGAATGAAGCCTCACATAAAATAATATATAATTTATAGTTTCACTTATATAAATGATGAAAAAGGGCAAAATTAATCTTTCGTGGAAAGAGTCAGAACACTGGAAGCCTAGTCTATGTTCAAATATAGACTAGAAAGGGGCATGAGAAAACATATTTTTGGCCAGATCTTATACATGTTTTGTATGTATTAACTTGATTTATTTTCCAGAGACTATTACATTATACCATTTCACAAATAAGGAAACTGAGACAAGGGCAAATTAAATAAATTTGCTCAGGATAAAATAGCTAGAAATAGGTGGCATTGAAATAGCA
>NW_012135414.1:6513512-6515666 GCF_000956105.1 Propithecus coquereli
ATCTATTTGGAGCATTCTCTTTTCTCTGGAACCATTCTTTGTTCTCTTCCTTCAACTCTCTGCCAAAAGATTTCACTTCTGAAGAAAACAAATTTATATTGCAGAACTGAAACTCTGTTATATCTCAGGATGTCATTTTGTCATGTTAGAGCAAAGTTTTTCTTATAATGTGTTAGTAGAACAGACATCAAATAGTTATTTTTTCCTATATGCAGCTTAGTGGAAATTATAACCTCTTTCATTTACTTTTATTGGAAAGATTACATATATTCCTTCAGCATCCTCTACATGCCTTTTTTATTCTTTCATTATTTTAATATTTTATCTCCACAGTGACAGATAGTTTGTCCTTAAAGCAGGAGTTTCCTGATAAGCTATGTATTCATCCATACTTTTTTATTTTACACTTGATAAATACATAATGTAAAGTACTTTATATAGTTTTACAATCAAGCATGCGTATTGATCACACAGTTACTGGGATATATGATGATGTTCTAAATCTCTTGATATTGATCATGTAATTCTTTCAAATAAAGAGATTATTTCCCTGGAAGCTAGCCAGATGCATCATTGGTTTCAACATACTGAACCTTGGTATAGGTAGGACAATATATTTGGTGACAGTTTCAAATTTATGATGAATAATTATCATACACTAAGTAGAGACAGATCCAGGCTTATATAATTGGTTAGTATCTTTTTAATAAGAAATTCATCCATCAGAAAAAAAATCACTAAATAATAGTTAATTTCTTTTATTTTTATTTCAGAATATTATGGGAGTACAAACACTTTGGGTACATATATTGCCTTTGCACCTCCTGAGTCAGAGCTACAAGCCTGCCTATCCCCCAGAAAATGTGCACCACACCCATTAGGTGTGAATTGGCCCATCCCTCCTCCCCCCCTCACCTGCCCAACATCCAATGAATGATACTTCCATATGTACACATAAGTGTTGATCAATTAGTGCCAATTTAATGGTGAGTACACGTGGTGGCTGTTTTTCCATTCTTGTGATACTTCATTTTGATAACTTATATCACTGATCTCATTAAGCACTCACATATTCCCCAATTTAAATGTTAATTTTACTATGAATTAATGTGTATTGTTATTAATGTGTATTCTTTCTTCTAGATGACCATAAAATTTATTACTTCTAAATTTATAAATTCTATCATCATACATTACAGTTTACTGTTAGCAACAAATATTTGAGTCATTAATCCCACCAGTCTACTTTTTAGCCAGAAGTAAATTTCCTCTTGTAATTTTTTCCTCTTTGTTTGACACATAGTCAGTAGTCCATCATCATAAAAACTGTTTTCCAAAAACTCTTAGCTCCCTTTTTCCTCTAATTCTCCATTTTCCTAATTTAGCAACCCAGCCATCTGTTTTCTCCATATCTTGATGCATGCAGCTGAGTTCTGATGTAGAAATTTCCACGACTCCAGATATTGATGTTTAGAGTCAAAGCCACTAACGTGCATGACTTCGAGTTTGCCCATCCTACTAACGTGAATTATACTCTCCCAATTTCAAAGGGTATTGTTTTCATCTTTTTGTCCCACCCAACCCTCATATCCACCTTTACTTTCAGATAATCTTTACCTTACAATATAAAAGTCACCAGGTTTGGACTCCCAGATCTTTTCATCACCAATTCCAAGCTAGTGTGACTAATAATCAAGTTCTTTCATTACTTAAACACCTCTTAACTCACAATGTCTCCCTTTCCAATCTGTGCATTTGGAGGCAGGCAGTTTGCTAGGCACCTCAAATTCAAAAACAAATAAAAGTAATTGAAAGAGTGCTAGTGTCCGAATTATATAATAAGCTCTGCAACAGAAAAGACAAAAGAAGGTTTGTTGAATGAATGAATGATTGATTCCCATGATTAGAGGCAGATATTTTGAAAATTTGCAAGGCTGTTGCAGAAGTATAATTATACTGTTTTAATATGATTTATCAATCAGATAGTGTTTAATAGATTACTTATTAGCTTTCATTCACTTTAAGAAAC
Organism: Propithecus coquereli; assembly: GCF_000956105.1. Classification (NCBI taxonomy): domain Eukaryota; kingdom Metazoa; phylum Chordata; class Mammalia; order Primates; family Indriidae; genus Propithecus; species Propithecus coquereli. Next base: position 6,515,542 of record NW_012135414.1, read on the forward strand.
ATAAGAAAGAATTTAATTAATGGTACAGTTGATGGAAATTTTCAACACAGTTTGTGCCTGATGAGGAGCTACAGAAACAGTACAGTAATAAAAACATCAATAACAAGTAGAGGTATCATTTTTTA
>NW_012135414.1:6515716-6517452 GCF_000956105.1 Propithecus coquereli
TTTAAGAACCTCCCAATCTTGAAAAGAAACTGAACACAGGAATTCATAATAGATGACTAAATCCTTTCTATGTTAACAATATTTAATTTCACGTGGTACTACTTCTATGAAATTTGTGATAATTATGGGAACACTACATTATGAATAAGGGACATATGTAAAATATTCTAAGCTTGGGTTTATTCATTCTGTTTCCTTAGTCCTAACCTGTAGTATCAAAATTAAGCCCATTTTTTTTTCTAATACCAGCCACTAGGAAAAGATGGGTTGCTAGAGAATGACAATTAATTAAACTGCTTTTTCAGACCCTCAATCATAAATTATTCATTGGAAGTACTAAAATGGCATATAGGAAAACAAAAACATTCTTAACCAAAGTTTGAATCTCAAAATTGAAGAGAAAGCTGCAGAGAAAGTATCCAAAAATTTGACGTAACTTTTTCCCCATGAAAAGATCCTTCCATACTGATCTCAAAAGGAAGAGGTTTCTTCTTTGCCATGGTATTCCTTTTTTCCCTTTGGGAACACGACACCCATCTTGAAATTGTCCCTTTTCTGTGTCTTCTATCAAGAATACCCAGAATAGTCAATGCTTTTTTTTCTTTAAGTGGGGTCCCCCCACTGCTTTCACTTTCAGTGCTGTTGCTTTCAGCTCACATGGATGCTTCCTCCTCTCTGCAAATTGAGTTAAAGTGAGGGCTGGGTACAAGGAGGTATTTTCATGGGTCTTTTCCAGGGGACTCCTGGTTAATGTGTAATATTTTTGATTCTTTTTTTGTAGCTTTAGGTTATATCATTCTGAAATGAAATGAGAACAAGTCATTTACGAAAGTTGTGAGTGCCCTCTCCTTAACTGCAGCATCAATTCAGTGATGAATAAATAATTGAACTAAGAGTTTTGGCAGAGTGAGGCTTAGGCTTTATTTTGAAACTTCTTTCTCAAAAGTCCAAAGCATTAAACTATATGGTTATAAACTCACAGTTAAAATAAAAAATCTAGTCATGCAAAGCAAATACCGTTCCTGTAAAAAAAATCATATAGAGAAAAGCAGAATCAAGTGGAAAGCTTGGCAAATATGTAAATATGCTAACAAAAGCTATTTTCTTACCAAAGCCAGATTGATGTTCCCTGTACTTATTAAAAAAACTATATTACCACCTGGAAATCTCAACCTTTATATAAATATATAGATAAAGAAAGAATGATCTAGGTAAATGCACATTATATAATGTATGCTGAATTTTACCTAGTAATAAAAATTGAAAAATGTAAAACCAAATAAATGTGGATTTGAAAGAGGTTTTAGAAACAGTACTGAGTAGATTCTGTTCATTTTGCCACTGCTGGGTGGACCAGGAACGCCAGCTTCTATACAAAACCCAGACTCATTCTCCCATCAGAAATATTTCAGAGGGATACACAACTACTACTGGCCAGGAAACATTCCACTGAAAAGAATCTATGAGTGATGGGGGTTGCACACAGCACCCAAGAAAGAATCTTTTCTTAATCTGTAAAATTGTTTCAGAGGATGTATTTAGCATGTTACATTGAAGGTGGAGCTGGGGAACTTGATCTCAACATTAAGTAGCCAAGCAATATCTTCACAGGAGTCCACGTCCTCAGACATTTTATGCTTTACCTCTTCCTTCACGAGAATACTCCTCTTGGAGTTTTCATCCCTCACCCACCTGTGTAGGCTGATCTATTGTCTTGGAGTGGAGGTAATTTTGAT
>NW_012135414.1:6521972-6522663 GCF_000956105.1 Propithecus coquereli
ATTTCAGGATATTATGGGGGTACAAACGTCTTGGTTACAAGTAATGACTTTGCCTCAGCCAAGCCGGGGCTAGAGGCGTGCCCTTCCCCCATACAGTGTGCACTGCATCCATAAGAGCATTATTGCCCCCAATGTGATCTTCTGACTTCAACATATAAGAAAAGACGATCAGTTTAATTGATTAAAGTCAAATTGTAAAATTCTTATCTGGTAGCAGATGTAGATTTTTCTCTTTAACCATAATTTTTAATAAAACTTGTTTTAACTTTAAAAAATCTTAGATGAATAACATTGAAACCATGCTTGTTATGGGATGAGATATAATTAAAGGTTGATAACTTTTGCCAAGGTATGGCTTGCTTGCATCTTTGCTCCTACGTATCTTGTTTCTACTGTTTCACACTGGCAGTGAAGGAAAAAATTGTCTGATAAGTTGAATCAAAAGCACAGAGACACATATGGGAAGTGTATACATGCACAAATAAAATTTAGGGAATGAGTTTCATATTAAAGGCTTATACCAAGTATGTTAAGTATTCAATTAGCATGTTTAATTTCTCAAATATATTTTCTTAAGATATAACTGTAAATCTTTCTTTATTATCTATCTGTCTGTTATAATTAGAAATTACAAAGCTATGTTCATTGGCTAATTCATTTTCCAAGAAAAGAATTCTTCAATCGGCTATTG
>NW_012135414.1:6525178-6526428 GCF_000956105.1 Propithecus coquereli
TATGTTTGCTGGCCATTATTCTGTCTTCTTTTGAAAAGCTTCTGTTCAAAGGACTTGCCCATTTAATGATAGGGTTGTTTAATTTTTTCTTGTTGATTTTTTTAAGTTCTAGATAGATTCTTGTCATCAGCCCTTTATCGGATGTGTAGAGAGCAAATATTTTTTCCCATTCTGTGAGCTGACTATTCACTCTAATGATAGTTTCCTTGACTGTGCAAACTCACAACTAATGGATGTGGTGAGCATTGTAGTGGGGAAAAGCCATGCCTCAAATCATGGTTTGTGTGTGACAAAGTCATAACATGTAACCAAAATGTTTGTACCCCCATAATATCCTGAAATACATAAATAAATAAATAAAAAGATGGTAGGCAAATGGCCAATAAACATGAAAATGAAAACCACTCAACACCACTAATCATCAGGGAAATGCAAACTAAAACCACAATGAGATATCACCCTACCCCAGTCAGAATGGCTTTATTAAAAGTCCAAGAACAATAGATACTGGTGTGGATGCAGAGAGAATGGAACACTTATACACTGTTGGTGAGATGGCAAATTATTACAACCTCTATGGAAAACAGTATGGAGTTTCCTCAAAGAACTAAAAGTAGACCTACTATTTGATCCAGTCATCCCACTACTTGGTATTTTCATAATGGAAGAGAAGTCATTCTATCAAAAAGACACCTAAACTTGAACGTTTATTGCAGCACAATTCACAGTTGCAAAGTTGTGGAATCATCCCACATTAATATCCATTAATTCGTGAGTGGATTAACAAAACTTGGTATATTTATAGCATAGAATACTACTTAGCCATAAAAAGATCAAGTAATGCCTTTTGCAACAATTTGGATGAAATTGGGGACCTTTTTCCTAAGTGAAGTATCTAAAGCATCATAAAGCATGAGTACACCGCATGTACTCACTATTAATTTGGAACTAACTGATTGGCCCACATGTACACAGAGGGAAATAAAACTCAGTGGAAATTAAGCTGGCGGATGGAGCGGTGCACTAAAAAACCACCTAGCGGGTATAATGAACACTATTTGGGTGATGGGAATGCTTATATCTCTGTTTCAAGCCTTTACAAGGGTGATCCATATAACCAAAAACATTTGTACCCCCATAATATATTGCAATTAAACAAAAACTGTATGTTTACATGTCTATCTGCTTTATTAGTATGAGTTCTTTTAGGATTAGTGTCATGTCTAATTCACTTATCAATAATAAATTTT
>NW_012135414.1:6526478-6528392 GCF_000956105.1 Propithecus coquereli
TGTCATAAACCTATTTTTGTTCCAAAAAATAAGTGTAAATGAATGTTGCTGCAAACTATGATACTTTTTAACTTAAAACTCGAAGGATATACTTTGGAGCAAATGCAAATCCTACCAAATTATACCGGAATAAATTAATAAGACTAACAGGCTGTGGTTTAAAATACAGTGATATATTTGAATGTTTATCTAAGGGCATGGATGACCGTAAATTCACACCACTAACACAAATGTATAATGATCATGAATATTTTCTCAGACATGAATTACATGAGATGACTGCGGTCTCTTGCTTGAGTTTTGCAGTTGATTGTGAAATTTCATTTAAAATATGTTATTCCTGAAACAAAAAATTTCACTTTCAGGATGACTATGTTTACTTTTTTGTGTATGTTCTAGAAGTCCCTAAGTTGTTTGTTTTAGTTTTTGAGAGTCCAAAACTGCTGATGCTCAATATTTTTTCTCCTCTGTATTATCTAGCTAATGGTCGACTCAAATAGTGATAAACTTGGCTTTGTTTTATAAGGGATATGTAGAAAAGGAAGAGCAAACCTAAAACCATCAGAAGAAAAGAAATAAATTCAGAGCAGAACTAAGTGGAAATCAAGCAAATGACAACAAACAAATAATACAAATGATCAACAAAACAAATTTGTTCTTTGAAAAGATAAACAAAATTGATAGACCTCTTGTTATATTAACCAGGAATAGAAGAGAAAGGACCCAAATAAGCTCAATAAGAAATGAAAAGGAAGTATTACAACTGATACCACAGAAATACAAAATGCCATTGGTAGATGCTATGAAAATCTCTATGCACATAAACAAGGATTTTTACAGGGAATGGACAAATTCCTAAGAACATATAACCTCCAAAGATTCAATCAGGAAGAAATAGAATTCCTGAACAGACCAATAATGAGTAGTGAGATTGAAGCAGTCATAAAAATAAATAAATAAATAAAACAATCCCGGACCAGATGGATTCACAGCCAAATTGTACCAGGCCTTTAAAGAAAAGCTGATACCCATACTGCAGAAATTATTCCATAATATCAAGAAGGAGGGAATCTTCCCCAACTCATTGTATGAAGCCAGTATCACCTTGACACCAAAGCCAGGAAAGGACACAATAAAAAGAGAAAACTACCAATACCCCTTATGAATTTGGATGCAAAAATCCTCAATAAAATGCTATGAAACCAAATTAAATAGAACATCAAAAAAATAATCCACCATGACCAAGTGGATTTCATCCCAGGGAGGCAAGGATGGTTCAACATATGTAAATCAATAAATATAAACATAAAGAGAAGCAAAAACAAAGTCTGTACGATCTGCTCAACAGATGTAGAAAAAGCATTTGACAAAATTCTGCACACTTTCCTGATTAAAACCATCGACTAACTAGGTAAGAAAGAACATATATAAAAATTATAAAATCCACATACAACAAACCCCCAGCCAGCATCATACTGAATGGGGAAAAGTTGAAAGGATTCCCACTAAGACTAGCAACAGGAGAAGGGTGCCCACTGTCACCACTTCTATTCATTATAGTGCTGGAAATCATAGAGCAAGCAATCAGACAAGAGAAACAAATAAATGTTATCCAAATCAGGAAAGATAATGTCAAACTATCACTTTTTGCTGATGATATGATCTTATATCTAGAAGACCTCAAAGCCTCCACTAAGAGACTCCTGATATTCATAACTAAATTCCACAAACACTCAGGTTACAAAATCAATATGCACAAATCAGTAGCATTTCTATACACTAATAATAGTCAAGCTGAGAGTCATATCAAAGACTCAATACCATTCACAATAGCCACAAATAAAATAAAATATCTAGGAATATACTTAAGCAAGGAGGTGAAAGATCTCTTCAAGGAGAACTACACAACACTGA
>NW_012135414.1:6530887-6542616 GCF_000956105.1 Propithecus coquereli
CAAATGTGCATATATATATATGCATGTGAGTATGTGTGTGTGTACATATCTGAAACATGCCTTTTCATCACTTTTCAGATTTTATATAATAATATTTGGCATATTTTTCCATGCTACTGTATATCGATCTACCTCAGGTTTTTAGTGGCTTCTTAATATTCTAATATTTGGATATGGCATATTGCCACTTTTCCAGAGTGACAGTGAGGGTCAAATAGCCTTTTCCAATCAATTATTTTCCTTTATAAACAAGGTTGTATTGCACAATCCAGCTCTGAACGCCTACCCTCTCTCTCTCTCTCTCTCTCTCTCTCTCTCTCTCCACCACTCACCAAACCTCAACTAAACTACAATTCAAAAAAAAATGGAGTATAATGGATATATATATATTTTGTTGTTATTATTTGTTTGCTGTTTTTGTAAATAGGCTTTATTTTTCAGAGCAATTTTAAGGACATAACAAATTTGAGCAGAAGGTACAAAGATTTCCCATATACCTCCTACCCCAACACATGCATCCCTCATTATCAATATCCCCATTTAAGTTTCCTCCACATCTTTTCTTTTCTTTAAGTTTTTTAATTTTTTTTTTTTAATTCAGAATATTATGGGGTACAAACATTTTGGTTACATGAAATGCATTTGCCTCGCTCAAGCCAGGGCCACAAGCGTGTCCTTCCCCCATACAGTGCACCCTGTCTCCATTAGTTGTGGGTTTACTCACCCCACCCGCTCTAGTCTCCATCCCTCAACTCCCCTACCTGACCAGCACCCAGTGAGTATTACTATCATGTGAGCACCTTAGTGTTGATCAGTTAGTACCAGTTTGATGGCGAGTGCATGTGGTGCATGTTTTTCCATCCTCACTTCCGAGGATAGGCTCAATCTCTACCCAGGATAATATAAGAGGTGCTAGATCACCATTGTTTTTTGTAGTTGAGTAGTATTCCATGGTATACATATATCACATTTTATTAACCCACTCATGTATTGATGGGCATTTGGGTTGTTCAAAATGATTAAATTTACGGAGGAAGAATTCTGAATATGGATTGTAAGGAAACTCAATGGAATCTAATCTTCCATATATTTTCATGGCTTGATGGATCATTTATTTTTAGCATTGAATAATATTTGATTGTCTGGAGGTACCACAATTTATTTATGCATTCACTTACTAAAGGACATCTTAGTTGCTTCTCGTTTTGGCAATCATGAACAAGGCTGCTATAAATGTTCATGTATGGGTTTTTGTGTGAACATAAGTTTTCAACTCCTTTGAGTAGATACCAAGAAATGTAATTGCTCGAGCATACAGTAAAAGCATATTTGATTGTATGAGAAATCTCCAGTCTTCCACAGTGCCTGTACAATTTCGTTTTTCTACTAGCAATGAATGAAACTTCCTTTTGTTCTACATCCTCATCAGTATTTAGTATTGAGAGTGTTCCAGATTGTGGCCATTCTAATAGACAGACAGTGGTACCTCTTTAATTTGCATTTTCCTGATTTTATAGAGTGCTTATTTGCCATCTATATATAATTTTTGGTTAGGTGTTTATTAAGGTCTTCATTAATATTTCATTTTGTAAGTGGGTTGTTTGCGTTCTTATTGTTGAATTTTAAGTATATGTGTGTTTTAAACCTTAATGAATACCGCCAACTTTTCATTCAGAAAGTTTGTATCAATTTCTATGTTAGTCAAAATTCTCAAGTTTAAATGTAAATTATCTTTTTAATTTATCCAATCTTTAGAAAAATATGCTCTGTCCATTATTTTAGTATTTCTGTTTAGTCTTTGTTAACACCTTTTCACATGTTTATAGGTAATTTGTATCTCTTCTAAAATTGCTTAGTCTTATTCTTTACCTATGTTATGCTGTTTGTCTTTTTCTCACGCACTTGTTTGAGTTTTAAAGTATATTATAGCTATTTGATTTGTCAATGATATATTGTGAAAACCTTTCTAATCTGTCAATTGTATTTTATCTTTATATTTTGTATCTTGCTGCATATGTAAATTTAAAATTTTATTCTGATCTATCAATCTTTTCCTTATAGCAGCTGGTTCTTTGGATGAGTATTGTACTTATAAGGGTTATTCTCTCATGATAAGCTTAAGAAATTGCTTCTATTTTTATCACGGTTTATTTTATTTTTAATTACATATTAATATTATATTATTACATTCCAAGCAGCACATAAAAGTACAAAAATGTAAGCAACAATATACTAAATACCCTACCTCTCAGAAAATTTTTCAAAAGGAAAAACAAAATCAGCAATAAAAGAATATCATTAATCTATTAATAGCTATCCCATGTCCAGAGCAATGCTGTCTCTTAGAACATTCTGAGAGGCTGGAAATGTGTTATACTATGCCACAAATGGCTGCTGAGAGTTTAAAATGTGTCCAGATAACCAAGAGACTAAATTATTAATTTGATTTTATTGTAATTAACTTAATTTTAAATATAATACAGATCCACCATTTTCATATCCATTTATAGAGTTGGAAAAATAGACAAATTGATAAACCATTGAAAACATACAATCAATTGCATTTTTAAGAAGTATCAAAATGTTTTATTTTAATGGATCGTTAAGTACAGGCAAACTGAAAAGAAACAGAAAGCATCACTAAAATTCAGAAGAATGTTTCTTTTCAAAACCAAATTGTTTTAACTATTGCTTTTTAATCTCAAAAAGAGACTATAAAACATTAAAATGTTATGGGTCAGTATGTTTACTTGAAAATGTTAATAAATATTTCTATTTTAAGTGGTATTACTTGGATCCCTGAAATTAAAAATGAAATTGTAATTCATATATCCCCATGTGTTTCCCTTCTGTTTATCAAGTGGTATAATATTTATACGCTATTTGCAGCCATAATTCTTCTGGTTATTTAGTTAACTTTTCATTATTTTATATTAATCCAACAATTTTTATTTCTTCCCTTTAAAAACTGCACTTATCAACATATTTTCATCACTGAGTACATTTGATGAGGACATTCCAGAGTATTTCAAGTTTGAAAATATCTCCCTCTTATCACACCCCTCTCCATGCTTGTGATAATATAAGTAGGTCATACTTTTATCCTACAGGACTTTAGAGACATAGCTTAATTTTGTTGAGGCCTTGAATAATATTATGATACTTGGGAAAGTGTGAGTCTAAACTTAGGTAAGTCGTTTGAGAACCTAGATGCTGAAAAACACTTTCTTTATTTGGATATGTCTTCATCAAAGTCACATAGCCCTGAAGCTAATAAGGATTAAGCTGCAAGGTCTCTCACTGGCAATATATTCACATAAGTCTTATGTTTATTTTAAAAAGGAAAAAATAAGATGCTTTATTTTCAGTCCGTTAAGTTCCACATCTTATTCCACCCTGACTTCCCTTTGTTATATAAAATGAAGTTGGTGTGGCCTCAGGCATTTTGGGAATTGAATTAAGTAAAAATTGAGTTAGTTTGATTGTAATAATATATTTGTATGATTGACAGTCAATTTTGCACATACAGTATTGGCAGCTGTCCTAGTGTTGGAATCGCTTCCAGGAATAATGCTACCTCTCACTGTGCAGGCTGACAAGGCATCAAGACATTAGATACAGATGAGGTGATCATAGTACGATGAGTGTGTTCTATAGCGTCTGCAACTGAATTATATAGGTATGAGAAAGGCAGTTTGAAAATTATGGTGCCAGAAGCTAAACCGGAAAACTCTTTCAAATGTTGGGGGAGAGTACGCAAATTTTAATAAAAGTTTTCCTAAAGTTGACAAAAGTCCAAAAATTAAATGATATATCAATAATATGTTGAAAATCTGAAACAAATTATTCTAACTTCTCAATATTGAATAATAGCTGTTGGAGAAAAAGGCAATGCAGTATAGTGTCTTTCCTATGAAAGACAATAACATAATACTATCAATAAACCTAGGAGAGGGAAATATAGTAGTGTATGTATTAGGCACTTAATTAAGGGGAATACTGTTTTATTTTTTGGATTTTTTAATGTTTGAGATATTCTAAATTTATAATTTGTTCTTTTTTCTAATTCTAAATAGATATTTACTTTCATACCCAATTTTGTATTCGTAATTTTATATTCTTTTCCTTAAGAGAGGCATAAAATTGAATAAACTTTAGACCAGCCCCAATCTGAGTCTTTACATCTTTCATGCTGAGTCAAAATTTCCTGTTTTAATGTTTGAATTTTCAATATGTAGGTACAATTTTTCTTTCATTTTCATGAAATTTCTCTTTACTGAATCTCACCAACTTTTTTAATTTTAATTTTATTTATTGGGTGTTCTATTTTGTGAATTATTTTTATGGTCTTTGTCCTTCATATATTTTATTTTTTCCCATAGTTGCCTTAATACATTTGTCTATGTTATATAGGTTTATTATGACATCTCTAGTCTTTTCTCCATGTGAGATATTGAATTTTTAGAAAAATCTAATGGAGGCTGGGTGCAGTGGCTCAGGCCTTTAGTCCTTTGGGAGGCTGAGGCCAGAGGATTGCTTGAGGCCAGGAGTTGGAGACCAGCCTGGTCCACACATAGTCAGACCACGTCTTTATAAAAAATTGAAAAAAAAAAAATAGCCAGGCATGATGGTGCATGCTAGTAGTCCTAGCTGCTCAGGAGGCTGGGGCAGGAGGATGGCTTGAGCCCACGAGTTTGAGGATGCAGTGAACAATGGTCATACCACTACACTCTAGCCAGGGTGACAGAGTGATACCCTGTTTCAAAAAAACAAAAGGAGGGGGGTTCCTAACCATTATCTTCAACTCAGAAACTCTAGGATACTCTACAAATCAATAAACTTTTCTAGGACTCTTGCCTCACCCAACACTTTATTTTTGTTGTTGTTTTGGGCTCTATTCCAGATTGTAAACAATTTGGTTTCTCATTGAGGTTTATCAGTGAAAAATCTCAGAATTTGATTGTATCACTTTTTATTTTTATTTTTAAGAACTGTTTTTTAGTTTGTTGGTAGAGTTTAGAACTTGTCACGTCAGAATCTTCATATGCATTATCGTTGCTGTTGTTAAGAAATAGAAAGCACCACATGTACTCCCCATCCGACTGGTACTAATTGATCAACACTAAGGTGCTCACATGGTAGTAATACTCACTGGGTGATGGTAAGGTGGCGGGGTGGGGAGGTGGGGGGTAGAGCGGGTGAGGTGAGTAAACTCACCGCTAATGGAAACGCTGCGAACTGGAGAAGGACATCCTTGTGGCCCTGGCTTGAGCGAGGCAAATGCATTTCTGGTAACCAAAATGTTTGTACCCCCATAACATCCTGAATAAAAAAAAAAAGAAATAGAAAGTATTTGATAAAACTATTCCATCAAAATTATCAGGATGTTTTCATATATTTATTATCTTATTTTTCATGTGTTTCTATTTAACCACACAAAATTTATTTTTTGGTGTGTGGATCTGTGTATAGGAAAATTCAGAGATTAAACTTTTTAAGACTGCTTCATTGACCAATTTGAGAACTTTTACTGTGTCTTTAACAATTTTCTATTTTTCAACTGGAAAAGCACATCAATCATATATGTCACCATTTTTCCAATAGTTATACATGCACTTTCTTATTGAGTAGTTTAGAAAAGTGAGATTTTAAAAAGCACATTCTGTAAAACTTCTGGGCAAAAAGATGATGGGGCTCTGGGTTCCTGGTTTTGTCAAATCCTGAGCAGTCTCAGTCCTGTGTGACTCATCTATTACATTTCTATAAGCGATTTAATTTGAAAAAAAATATTCAACTACTAAATTGTTTATTTTTTTATAAATAAGCTAAATTTTAAAATGATCCAAACTGGAGATTCACATCAAGTATTCTTTTGTTTTCCTTCTCAGTAATTTGCAGGCATAGCAGGTATTTTCATATATTTTTATAAATCTTGTTCTTGATAAGGTTTCCTTCTTACACTAATTTTATTATGCAATTATTTTTATTCTGGCTCATGGTCTCTTTTAAGTGATCTGAACTATATGTTAGAACCATGAAGGGTATTACATCTTTAAAATATATATTTATTAATATTCAATATTCATCAAATACATGCAAAATAAGCAATTAAGAATATGCAACTGTTTTCCATTATAAGCATATCCTCCTCACACCTTCCAAATTAAAATTTCAAGTTCCTTCTGCTGTTCAGTTAGATGTTTTTGCTAATATTTTCTTCTAGGAAAATTACATTTTCTGAACTAATTACTAACAGAAAAGATATTTTCCATTTTTTGTGAAACAGTCTTTTTCTTGTTTATTTTTTCATCATTCAATTAACTATCCCTTCAGCCTATACCAAGAGTTATACAATAATTATTTTGTAATACAAAATATCTAGGTTATAACCAATATACTATGGTTGACAAGATAATATGGAATAGTGGCTAACTCACAGATATGCTGAGAAAGCTTTTTAAAAGTTATATTGGATTACTCTTTTAGCTATTGATTTTTATTATAGTTTAGATATTTGTGATAAAGTAACACTTGTAGAAACTCCTTCACAAGAACTTCCATATCAATGGACATGGCTGTTAAAATACATGAAAGCAACTTAGTATATAGTGCTGTGCACATCTGAAGTTGGTCAAACAACCTTCATGAGCTTATCTTTAGTGAGTTAATATTTCAACTTTAAAGTGTATTAGCTTTCAACAGTAGTGAAATGAAATATTGGAACATCTTTGTGACCTAGGTTTTTCGTATGCTCATTTTGGTGAAATGTTTTCAACATTCTGATTTTCTTCACTTATTCTCTGTAATTTTAGAGACATAAATTGCCTCACTAAGTTTAATGAAAGAGTTTCAGTCTCTGCATTATTCGAAAGACTTAATGGTTCACAAATCAGTGATACATTTTATCTTTCTGCATTACAAATATCCACTTTGTTGGAAATGAAGCCAAAGAGAAAAAGATCTTATTATTTTAGTGACAAGAATAACTGTGATAGTATAATTTAGATTCATTAATGTATTCAGTTATTCAAGATATGTTTATCAAAGGCCTACCACTTTTACAGGCTCTTGGGAGCTAAGCAATGGGTACACATGGCCATACAAAGTGGTATAATGAACATTGGAGACTCCAAAAAGTGGGAAGGTGGGAAGTGGGTGCGGGATGAAAAATTACCTATTGGGTACAATGTATTAATACACTATTCAGGTGATGGGTATACTAGTAGCTCGGTTTTCACCATTACACAATATATCCATGTAATAAAACTATGTTTGTATCCCGTAAATCTACAAAATTAAATTTTCAAAAAAGACACCTGTACTTGCATATTTATTGTAGCACTATTCACAGTAGCAAAGATAGGCAATCAACCTAAGGGTCCATCAACTGATGATTGGATAGAGAAAATATGATGTGTGTGTGTGTGTGTGTGTGTGTGTGTGTGTGTGTGTATGCATGACGGTATACTCAGACATAAAAATTAATGAAATAATATCCATTGCAGCAACTTGGATGGAACTGGAGATCATTATCCTAAGTGAAGTAACACAGGAAATGAAAATCAAATATCACAAAAAGAATTTCAATCTCAGATGATTCTCAATAATTCGTACGAATTATTAGGGTAGTAATATTGCTAACCTAACACAAACTCATAAAAAACAAAGTAGAGCAATTGTCAATTCATTTTATGAGGCCAGAATAATTTCAATACAAAAATTTGACAAACTATAGAAAAAAGAAGAAAAATCACAGGGCAATGTCTGAAAAGAAAGTCCCATGAATAAACCCAAAAAGTGCCAAAGAGGATATAAGCCATTTAAATCTAGTGATATTTAAAAACTATGATGCATCATGCGTAAACAATTTAATGTTTGAGGATATTACATAAACATAAAAACACAATATTTTGATAATTAGTGATTCAATAGAACATATAATTTAATAAAAAGTATTCATCATAATTGATGCAGAAAAGTATTTGACACATTCAACACATATACATGACATAAACTAAATCTCAGAAAACTAGGCCTGTATGTAAACATTCTTAATCTGACAAAACATATCAACCCAAAAAACTCTACAACTAAAGCATAATAACTTATTAGTAAAATGTTCAATGATTTCCCTCTGAAAATGCTTACAAATGTGTCTGGTGTCAATACATCTGTTTATCATAAAACTATAGTTCTAGCCAGTGTGATAAGGCAATAAAAAGAAATAAAGTGTATTATACAATAAAGGTATAAAGCTGACATTTATACACTAATAATATAATTGTGTCATATAAAATCTTAAAGGTAAACTATTAATAAATTAATCTAGAAAATTCAACCTATGCGTAATGAATATACAATGTTCCTGGTGAATGCATGAAACTTTGGTAGTACTGAATCTTATATATACAATGCTTTTTCCTAGACATACATATCTATGATAAAGTTTAACTTACTGATTAGGCACAGTAAGAGATCAGCAAAATGACTAATAAAATAGAACAATTATAACAATATGCCAGCATCACTACTCTTGTGCTTTGGCGCTGTTATTAGGTAAAAATAAAAATCACCTGAAGACAAACACAGTGATACTACAACAGTTAATCTGATAACTCAGAGGGTTACTGACTAGTACTTAGGTAGCATCTACAGACATGAATACACTAAACAAAGGGAGGATTTACATATTGGGCTGAAAGGAAGCTTGATGGCTCAAGATTTCATTCATTACACTACTCAGAACTGTGCACCATTAAAATCATATGAATTGTTATGTCTGGAATTTTTCATTTAATATTTTCAGACCATGGTTGCCCTAGGGTATTTGAAACCATGGAAAGCAAAACTGTGGATAAGAGGGGACTACTATAGCAAAACATCATTGTTGTTACATTTTTGAGACATTTATACTAATAAATTTAATTCCAGGCTGAATTGGAAGTGGTTGGGATTGTTGGCATGTAACACATCCACTGGTGTTCCATATGTTTATAGGCTGGAAACAAGTCATAAGCGTCACTGTCCTGTAGGAGTGCATGCTTACCAATAGGGGCAAAGGGGTGATGGAAAAGGAAAGACTTTTTCAGAAAGAAAGATAAAGAGCTATGGAGATCATTGTATTAAGTTACTTCTCTTAGAAACAAAATTTTGGCATAATAAATGTTCTCTCCCTCCAAAATAAGGGTTATCTGACTTCGGAATTGCTATGAACTGGTGACAACTATCTGCCTCCCTTTCTTCCCCTTGCCGAATGCAGTTGTTTATCGTGGATATCCCGTCCTTGCCCCGCTAATATGCATTGGATGTGTATAAGATAATAACTAATCTTTTTAGTCCATATTTCTCTATATATAGAAAAGCCACATTTATAACTTTTGTGTAGATGGTCACAATCCTTGACTTTGAGCCTGAGGTACTGATGGCATAAGAATGTGATAGTGCCTTTTTGGGAGGGGAATATATATTTTGAATATGAAAAAGATGAAAATGAATATTTGTCACCAGGACTGTGCAAAGTGTTTTACTGTAGTTATTGACTCCATCCTTCTCAATAATAGAATTATATATTACCACACATTGCCATGTGATATTTTTGCCTCCATAATGTTGGGCTTGGTCATGTGACTTACTTTTTTTATGAACATGAACAAAAATGACGCCTTCAGGAAGAAAGTTTATCATTTTGTGGTTGAGCTCAGCCCTGCTTCCTTTTCTTTCACCATGCTAATTGGTAAAAGAGAGCTGCCCTATTTCTAGAGAGAAAAGTCACATAGAACTGTACCAAGCACTACCTAGAAAAGCTTCAGGGACAGCAGTTCTAGCTGAATTGCAGATGGTGACATGTAAGTTAAGAAAGAAATGACCATAATTGCAACTAGCTGAACTTTGGAAGTTATTTATTACAGAGTAAAGCTGACAAATACATAAATCTGTGTCATTCATTGAACCATTAAATATCTTCTATTCTAAACAGAGTCACATGCTCTGAGAGAGAGTTGAATAGCAACAGAAAAAATTAAGCCTCTGGATTTTCAGGTTCATATAATTCAACAAATATTCATTGAGTCCTTGTTTTAATAAGTAAGTGTGCTGGGATATACAAAGGCAATCGAGATCCATTTCTTGTATTCTATAAATGTATTATTTAGTGTGGAGAAATTTTACAACTATAATTAGTATAAGATGTGATTTTGTAGTTTCTGCAACTGAAGTACCAATTATGGTTCCAAGAGTACAAAGAATTGAGGAGATTACCTCCAAGTTGACTATCAGGGGTGATCTCATGAAATAAAGAGGATTTGTGAGGGACAAGAGCAAATGGAAGGAATGCTGAAAATGATGGATTTATCTCTCCTCTGTTGACCTAACTCCTTCCTCTGCTTTCTGCCTAACATTAAGCTTTACTTCCCTAATGATTTACACCTTAGTCAGTAAATTAATTAGTAAGGAAGGGAGCTGGAAGTGATGTGGAAAAAAATACTATAGTAGAGTAAGGACTCAAATGTAGGCATTTTATTCCCATTGGAAAATCATATTACACATGACTTAAAATTCCACAGCAATCTGAAACATATAAAATAAACTCTGAACTATTCATTTCACCTAGAAACATTTTTTTCCAGTTTAATATTCAGTAGGAAAAAGCAAACAAAAACTAAAAGCTGATTCAAAGAAAAGGTCTTTTTTTCTTAAGTTACAAAAGGATGTTGACAAACTCCTCAAATTTTTGGAAGAATTAACGAAATATGCTAATAGTTACATATTTGCATAATTCATTAATATGATACTAGAAATATTCAATACTGACAAAACTGCCCATTTTGAACAACACTCAAATGTATAAAACAACTGTCAACATCTCATCTAAGTGCATGTATCAATTTTTAAAGTCACTAAAGTCAAAGCATGATTACTTGCTTGAGTTAAACAAATCCCTGATATAAAATTATGTTCAGCATAACAACATCTTCAGCATTATTCAGATATGCCAGGGTTGACAAGCTAATTTAAAGATTTGAAGAGTTAGAAAGTTTATTATAGACAATCTTTTACAACCACATCTCATTAAAAGTTAGGAAATTGAAGACCAGGGAGATTAAATTACTTTCTCAAAGATATAGAGGTAATTAGTAAGATAGCCAGTTTCTATGTTCTAGTATCATTCTCTTTTCACTACACTTCAAGTGTAGATGTATACCCAGGCTAAACATTGCTCTCCTCTTTCATTATAAACCTGATAGGGCAATTCCAGCAGGTGGGTGCTGACCAGGATGGCCTTGGGGAAGTTCTGCCTTTTTATAGTACTCCCAGAATCTTTAGACCAATTCTGTCCTGTTCCATCTCCAGGCTGCAAAAGAATTTTTCCAAAATGTTTCTTTATTTCTCTGATGACTTAGAAAAGCAATATTGAAGCTGTTAGAAAGCAATATTGAAGATCACCCAAACCACTTGGATTAAGATATTTTGTGCATATTTATTTAAAAGCAACACAATCACAATTTGTACTTTCCCAAGAATATGAGCTTAATTTTATTTTTGAGCCATTGATGTGATTAATGCTTTTCCTAGATGAAAGAAAGTTTTGGGGTTTCAAGCAGTAACCAGCGGTTAGCATATCAAGGGCATGGATATATGACTACAGTAGTCATTTCTCATCCGTGCCCTGTGTCTTAGTCACTGTGACAACAAATGAAATAATATATTATATTTTGGCTCTTTAGCATTTT
>NW_012135414.1:6544054-6545088 GCF_000956105.1 Propithecus coquereli
TTCAAAGCACTTTGCATATATTTACCTATGCAATCTTAAGGACAAACCTATGAATTTAGAACTATAACTACCCCCAAATTAAGAATAAAGTTCTAAGGGTTTAAGTACTTTTTCCAAGATGGCATAAATACTAAGGAATTACTTTTCGATTTTCTTTCATTTTTTATGACAGGAACTTTGAACTCTGAACACAATATATTTAGGACTCTCCTGGATTCACAAGTATATAAAATCAATTAAATCACTTTGAAAACTACTAAGTGATATTCAGATGTATACTATTATTAGTATTATAGTATAGTGCTCTGCTACTTAATATTAACTTCCTAAATTGTGTAATGGTTTTGTCCACATAACTGCAGTTGTTCACAATGTCTAACAGAGAAAAGTAACAACAAAATTTGGGACATATAATGGCTATCTGTTGAAGAGTTTTTGCCATCCCATCTCTTTTCTGTGTGCAACAGTACCATTTCTTTTATGGAATAATTCATTTACTGCCCAGTCTGGTTCTTGTTACATTGGAAGTGACATGACCACAGCAAAATAGGTGTTACAGATATTGGCCTAGTAATCGGCACGAAGTCTGGCTTGGACCAGTCAGAGATTTTCTCCCGGATGTTATATACGGATACTAGGAGTCAGAGTCTCCCTCTTTCCACATTTGAAAGTTTGTTGAAATGGTACAACCTGAAGGTCTCTCTAAGGACAACCTCATGTGATGCCATTTGGAGAAAGCATATTTTTAATATATCCAATGCAGTTTAAAAAGAAACAACAACAAAAAATGACAGAAAGATAGGGGTAGAGAAAAAGGACAATTATACTGGTAAACTTGAATTCTAGTTTCATATTTACATGACTTTTCCTTTTGCCTAAGCATGGTTCAATATAGTTTTTTCAAAGACAAGTAAAATCATAAGAATAACTCTAAACTGAAGTGTGTTGTGGCAACACGAGAGCATGTGTAAAACTTAAACTGAAGTGATGCCATATCAATTAACTTTCTTGATCAGTAATAATAATGTCAAGGA
>NW_012135414.1:6545498-6545815 GCF_000956105.1 Propithecus coquereli
TAAATTATATACATCTCCTATAATTAGCTTATTCCACAGAGATGACCACTTTCATATACCTATCACAGTGAAGCATTTTACCAATGTTAACTTACTGAATCTATCAGCTGTGACACCCCCTTTATCATTGTGAAGTAACACATATCCTGAGACATGGAGAGTGAGATGCAATTGCCCAAGGAAAGAACAGTAGGAGTGGTGTAAGAGAATGTTATGCGTGACGTCAATGAAGTGGTCAGGAGAATGACACTTTCAGTAGTTAGACGAAGGCCATACAGATGTAGCATATAAAACAAGGCTAGAAGTAGAGCAGCACT
>NW_012135414.1:6546723-6547264 GCF_000956105.1 Propithecus coquereli
ATCTAGTACAGTGTTTGATGCAGCAGCAAACAACAGAATGCCTAAACAAATGGGCTCTAAAACAAGCTATTACAAAGAAAGCATAAATAATATACGACTATCAGCTAACTGATAATACTTGAGAGACAAGGAAAATGCATATGCACCTTTATTAGTTCCTCATTCAGGGATTTGTGAAGCATGAGTACAAAATAATGGAAAATTTATTATCCTTTTCCGGTCTTCAATGAAGCATTCGAGTAATATTTTGTTTCTTCAAGCTATTGTTTTACCACAAGGAACAATCTTATCTAATTAGTGTTCATTACTATCTAAAAGTCAATAACTATCCATGGAGCTGGGATTAAAGGAATCCCCAGATTTGTTCCTAGAAAACATAATCAATGAATACAAAGATGGGAATTTGAGAATTCATCTTCCTGGCAAATAAAATTTTATCATATGTAACTCATCCACCACAAGCTTGTATACCTAAACCCTTGACAGACTAAATGTTTATTGTTTAAAATCGATTGGGTCCACCTTGAAATTTAATCTAAAT
>NW_012135414.1:6547314-6547944 GCF_000956105.1 Propithecus coquereli
TGTAGCATATAAAACAAGGCTAGAAGTAGAGCAGCACTTACAAAGTACCAGATTATATAGTACCATAGAAACAAAGTTAATAAATTGGGATCTTACTGAAAAAAATAACCTAAAACTTCAAAAGGGTTTTAAAAAAGGATATAAAAACAAGTTTCATTAATTGACTTCTCTGTAGAGAACAAACTGGGAAATGAAGACATTATGTACAGTAGGAGGCATTTGTAATATAGGCAGGAGATGACGATAAGTCAGAGAAATTGGGAATAGTAGTCAGTTGGATGCAAAGAAAAAAAAAAGAAAAATCTTCAACACCCACAATGAAATAAATTCTGTTAACCACCTGCGTGAGATTGAAAGCAGATCTTACCCAATTGACCCTCACTTGAGATTCCATCCCTGGTCAACACTGAACTAGACTCTTGATCCACAGAAACTGTGAGAAAATAAATACTTGTAAGTTTGGAGCAATGTTTTTGTGCAACGGAAACTAATAGAGCTGATTTGTGTATATACTCAAGGGCAACTAAAGTGATGGTCATTTCTTTATCCCCCAGCATAGTGACTCTCTACCTTACAAGGCTCCTTTGGACTGCCAGGCTGGTGCATAAGTCAAACCTGCTAACCCAGTTT
>NW_012135414.1:6547994-6548347 GCF_000956105.1 Propithecus coquereli
TCATTTGCCATATCTTGTTTGAGGCATGATAGTATGTCTGTGTATCAAAAAATACCTTCTTTCTTCCTTTGATTAATGTTTTTTTTGGTTTTTCTCCTAAGTTAAGGAAAATTTAGATAATTGGATGTTACCCATACTTCTTGGGATCAGTGTCCATTCCCTCTCTTAATTGCACTGAAATGGAAGCCATTATCTGATTGCTGATACCTAAAAGGAATGATGAACACAGCACTGGTGTTTTACATATGTGGGGCAGAGAACAAGTCTGTGCCAATCCCTGTGGTACAAAAGGCAGCATACTTAAAAATATTTTAATATTTGAGTATAAACACACACACACACACACACACACA
>NW_012135414.1:6548397-6548774 GCF_000956105.1 Propithecus coquereli
GACTCTTGATCCACAGAAACTGTGAGAAAATAAATACTTGTAAATTTGGAGCAATGTTTTTGTGCAACGGAAACTAATAGAGCTGATTTGTGTATATACTCAAGGGCAACTAAAGTGATGATCATTTCTTTATCCCCCAGCATAGTGACTCTCCACCTTACAAGGCTCCTTTGGACTGCCAGGCTGGTGCATAAATCAAACCTGCTAACCCAGTTCAAAAAGAGAAAACAAACTTATTTTTTATATTTTGCTTACATTTTCACTTGCAACGGTGAGCACTCCAAGTAGCAGGTTTGTTTTTGATTGAGATGTTTCCTGCAGAAACAACTCTATTTATTTAATATTCTCCTGAACAAGTGGCAGTGGGAATTTATTTA
>NW_012135414.1:6551252-6551766 GCF_000956105.1 Propithecus coquereli
GTATAACTAAAACTTAATACTCTTTGACCAACATCACCCTTTTCCCCACTCGAGCATCTGCAACCATCATTTTACTCTTGGCTTCTCTAAATTCAAAGTTTTTGGATTCCACATATAAGTGAGATCATGCACTATTTGTCTTCCTGTGTACTACTTATTTTACTTAGCATAATGTCCGGCAACTACATCCACGATCTCGAGAACTTATTTGTTCTGTATAACTAAAACTTAATACTCTTTGACCAACATTACCCTTTTCCCCACTCGAGCATCTGAAACCATCATTTTACTCTTGGCTTCTCTAAATTCAAAGTTTTTGGATTCCACATATAAGTGAGATCATGCACTATTTGTCTTCCTGTGTACGACTTATTTTACTTAGCATAATGTCCAGCAGCTACATCCACGTTGTTGCAAACATAGATTTTAAACTATATAGTCACCATGCTGTAAAGTAGATCTCAAGAACTTATTTGTTCTGTATAACTAAAACTTAATACTCTTTGACCAACAT
>NW_012135414.1:6551816-6552370 GCF_000956105.1 Propithecus coquereli
CTGTAGAACTCATGTATTGGGTAGTACCTAGGCCAGCCTGATTGTCTGAATGATCGCTTGGAGCAGAGCTTTCCCTCTGACAAGGAACATCACTTTTGACTGTTATATGTGCAAGAAAAATTTCTATTGTGTTTGAACTACTATAAATTTTCGGTCAATTTGTTACTGTATCTGGAGTTTAATGCCCAATCCAGTGTTTTAGTATTTAATTATTTACTCAATTACAAGAATTATAACTAAACTGAGCAGTTTGCATATTGTGAAGAATGATCTGAGATTGTCATAGCAATTTTTGGAGTTACATATTTTTTAAAAATTCAGAAAATGCTTTGTCAAAGATTTGATAGCTATATGAGGATGGTTTTATATCTGGGTTCTCAGTTCTGTTCCATTGGTCTGTGTCTCTGTTTTTGTGCCAGTACCATTCTGTTTTAGTTACTATAGCCTTGTAGTATAGCTTAAAGTCTGGTAAATTGATGCCTCCCAATTTATTCTTTTTTCTGAAGATTGCTTTTTCTATGCAGAGTCTTCACCAGTTCCATACGAAGCATAGA
>NW_012135414.1:6564056-6566238 GCF_000956105.1 Propithecus coquereli
TTATTTTCGCTTGCTTTTGCCAGTTTTGTCCACTAATTTTAGGTTCCATGATGGAGAAGATCACGTCTTTGTTCAACACAGTGTACCAGTGTACCCAGTCATAGTATATTTCCTGGAAACCAGTAATTACTCAATAAATATTTGTACATTAATAAATGGGATGATGCATGGGAAACAGTGAAAGAAACTCAAGTGGAGAACCTAAGTAACATCATCAACTCTCTCTCCCTGCACTGAGCCTCACACTCCATTATTTAATTTTTCTCTAACCAAGGGCATATGTGATATAAACAAATTGTCTTGCATCCTGTAGTCACGAAATAACTGACAATAACAAAGATATTATAGGAATAAACTAGAAAGTATAAGCTTAGTTCTTTAGCTGACTCTTTGCAGCTGCATTTCATAGTTCTTTTTGAATTATAGCCCAATTTAAAGGAGACATTAGCTTTCTGCCATGTCTGCAAAAATGTCTTTCTGCCATAAAACATTAAAACATCCCACATTTTCCTGGGGGAAATATTATTTCTAAATTTGTTATTGCAATAACAGAGACCATAGCTGTGAGTGATAATCTCAGAATGGGGAATAAAATTACTGATACTTTTTTCCCTGTAATGATAAATGCCTCACCAGTAGAGTGGTTTTATACCTTTTCGACAGAAGCATCAACTCATTGCACTGCTTATCTTTGTCAGAAATGTTCAAATGGCCTCTGTGCATATATTATAATTTCAGTTTAGAGCCTCAATGAAAATCTCAGAGCTTTATTTGGTTCTGGCAATGATTAGACAGCAATGATACAATTTCAGAAGGGTTATCTCATAACGCATTCCATAGTTTTGCATTAGGGATTTTTCATTCTCTAATTCTGCAAAGAAGAAACCACCGTTTAGTATATTTTCCAACCTTCCTCTCTGCTCTACATCGAATAAATAATAAATTTGAGTACCGTGGAAGTGAGCTGTCAAAAAATTTAAAACTGCATGGAACTGCCACATTAACATCAATATTATTAGGAATGAAAATTCAGACATAAAAAAAACCTGACTACATTATGCTAATTAGTATTTCCTAAATACACTAAAGAGTTAGTGTCACGTTAGTGTTTATATATCACAATGCACTGCTTTCAAGTTGATTTCCAACTTTAGAAAAGGCTTGCTGAATTACATAATACGTGGAAGAGAGATGGTCATAGATTCCAATATTAAACATTGAGTGGTAACCCAGTGGAGCCCATGCAGGGAAGTGGATAATGGGTATCCAGTGAACTGCTGGTACACACCACCCCCTTCTAGTCGTCCGCCTGCTTGAGTTGATACGATATGTGTACATTTTCAAATATTTATTTAAGAGACAACCAAGGAAGACATAGTGGTGTCTGTTTCTAAGCAACTGTCCCAAATTGTAGGGAAGACTTTAAATAAAGGCTGAGAGAGCTATTTTTATAAAAATCACTCTGATAGTCTAGTTACCCACAGAGTTGTTTATAAGTCTAGAAGAAGAATAAAGGATATTCAGTGACAACTCAGCATCTTGAGGTTTTCTAATTCTTGGCCTATCTAAGCCAATGCATCTCCTAATTGCCTTGCAGATATCTGATAACAAAAATAAAGCCAGAGGACAATAAGAGGACTAACTTGACCCTGTGAGTCAATGCAAGGCCTCGAGGAAGAGCTAGCTAAAGAGGTAGAGGTAATATAAGCTTGGTTAGAGTGAGATCTTGCATAAATGTAAATGGGAGTTATTGATAAATTTGGGCCACTGTGGTCTGAGGAAATTTGTGTTCGACTTACGTTGCATATAACTATATTCATATTCAAACATTATCAAATCAGGCTACAGTAATCAAACTTTTGGAATAACTGGTTATATTCACATTTATATGGTTTAAATCAATATATTGTTTCTCTACCCTGTGCAGGCTTGCAGCTGGGTACTCTGTTCTTAAGAAATTATCAGTCTGCTGATGGCAGCAGCGCTTGGACTTGTAAGGGCAGAAGGGCTCTCATACAGATCTACAGATCTGCAGCTGGCAGACTGCTCGAGGTGTGAGGGGAGGAAAAATAAAAACTTCCATCTACCCTTTCTGCCTGACTCCAAATTCTTTGGGGGTTGGTTTCTGTCAAAGTCTTGCTCCTTCTTGTTCTGCTCTGCAATTTCCTCCTGTGGGATCTCC
>NW_012135414.1:6566288-6567347 GCF_000956105.1 Propithecus coquereli
TTTTTCTATGAAATATTAACTTTTAACTAGCAATATCCAAAAATGTTGCTTTTAATAATTATAAAAAGAGACAGATAACTGTTACATAGGTATCTTGCTACTGCTTATACTTATCTGTGTTTTCCACATGCTCCCAGGGGTATGGCAATACTGGCCTCCTTCCCATGAATATGGCAAGTTTGAACATGTCAAGAGTCTTTCTGTATCACAGTCTTCACACTTTTTTCTTTCCTAGATCACTCTTTCAACATACAGACACATGGCTCATTCAGATCGACCCTTCAGATCTCAGCCCAATCATCTTTTGAAGAAGTGTTTCATGAACATCAATCTAAAGATCATTCTCTCTTACTCATCATTCTTTTACTTTGCTTTATTTTTCTTCCCAGGACTTACCAACAGCTAATTTATTATTTAATATAATATTTACCTTCTGTTTTTCACAGAACACAAACTTTGAATGTTTGTTTATAGCTATATCACCAGCACTTAAAATAGTACCTGGGAAATAGTAGAGATCAATAAATCTTTGCTGCATAAATGAATGAAGAGGAAATATGTGGATGGGGGAGTAAAGCAAAGGGATTTAAATACATACTGACTCAGACTTCTGTTTTACATAGAAAGTAAATAGATGGCCTGAAATTAGGACAGCATGCAGAACAGATACTACTAAGGACACTCATGATAAAAGTAGGTACATTTGTGACTAGAAATAGTTTATACTTTTTTCAAATAAACCGCTGAGCTGGCATTGCAATAGGAATCCATTCAGGATTAGAATTATGTGAAAGTAGGAAGACAAGAGGTGAAATGATTATTACTGAAGTTTCTTTCTTTTTTTAGTACACTGGTTTTGTTTATTTAATGAATCGATGTTGCATTTCATCAAAATATGTTTTTTACATCTACAAAGGTGATTATACCTTTTTTTATCTTTGTATTATGCATTAAATGTCATTGTTTTATATTTTTAAAATTGTCTTTAGTGCTTAGTGATGTTGTACATGTGGTTTGGTAATAACACTATTAAGTGTATTCTAGAAAAATGATTGTATG
>NW_012135414.1:6569202-6569449 GCF_000956105.1 Propithecus coquereli
AATCATAGAAAATAATACCTCTGTATAATAGCTAAGATAGAAAAATAAAGTTTTATAAAAGATCTTCTTTGAATTCTCAATTAAGGACAAAGTGATATTGTTTCTATAAAATAAAACTGGAACCTAAGAAGAGAGCAAGCAGAAATGAAAAGACTTAAATCTGAGAAGCAGGTTGCAAAAATAAAAGGACTTGTTTAATTATGAAGACAATATAGAGAAGTAAAAAATACAACAATGATTAAAATTC
>NW_012135414.1:6582219-6585058 GCF_000956105.1 Propithecus coquereli
GATAATACTTAAAAATCTTTTTAATTTAAAGTAGGGGCCAGAAGGATATCTCATCCACAACCCTAAAGCCAAAGCTTCTTGACCACCATCTTCTTTTGATCACTTGATACCGGGAGCCAAAGAATATATCATCACTCATGGATGCTCAATTCTAAAATGGCAAAGTTATGCATTCTTCTCAGAGCTCTTATTTTTCCACTATGTCAAACTTAACTACCTAAAAAACTAATCTTCATCTATCAAAAATGCATATTTCTTTTGATTCAGAAATTTACTTCTAGGAATTTACACCCTAATTTATTCTTGCACTTGTCCACATATGTACAATTTATTCTCCTCAGTGCCTCTAAACAATATTTCTAAAGAGACACTTGATTATGTCAAACTCCTTTTTCAAAAATTTAAATGACGCCATTGGTTACATGATGAAGCCTAGTTTTCTGACATGGAGTATCTTTTCTTTCATGATCTGAAAACAGCTGCCTTCTTTAGTAGGGGTCAGAAATCTCAAATGCCTAGAGGAACCAGAAAGGATATGTCAATAAATAAAATGACCTGATTGTGAATAAACCTGTGGTTTGCATTAGTATGTGTTCTCTATAAGTCTTTCCCAGTAACAGAAGTGAAATAAATACCATTTATGATATATCACTGTCTCATACATTTCTCAGTGCTACCCATGCTAAAGATCATTATGGTCAATTTCATAATATCTATGCTTTCCTAATGAAAATCATGCTTATTTTATAAACTAAAATGTGGGTAAGTAAATTCAAAGTCACACTTGATTTCAGCAGGAAAATAAATGGAGTGTTTTTTGAAGTGTGTCACTATATATCAAAAGATTTAGAAATTTTAGCTGGAATTATTTTTCATGATCTCAGCACTTAGAACATGAGTTTTTCATTCCACCTCTCACAATCCCATTGAGATAACTAGAAGTTAGAGATATGTGGTGATATTGAAAAGAAAGAGAGAGAAAAAAGGTCTTCCATCATTTTTACATTTAATCCACAACAGAGGAAAACTGAAAATCAAAAATTACGCAGCAGTTTTCAAAGAAGGTAGAGTCTGTGTTTTCTCAATGTCTCTATCCATTTTATTAGGAAATCTTGTTGGCTTTAGAACAAGGTAGATACATTTAAAACAGCATAATACTGAAGATGCTATTTATAACATCTTCAATTTCTATACTCAGTATTTATGCAAACACACTGAACAAACTTACAAATGAAATACTCCATGTTTTAAAATAAAACATTGTGAAATCTGATATATTTCTCTTTAATCTGATGGTGGATTGGGAGGTATAGTCATGGGTAGACATCATAATTTTTTCATCTTTGATAGTGCAGAGTCAATACGTTTGTTTAAAGATGGCTCACAATGGACATATATAAATATAGTACTTAAGGGGAACCATTAGAACTAAAAAATTAAAGAACATGAAATGGAAAATGGAGGAGCAGATTTGGCAGATAGTATTAGGTCATTAAATATGAAATGTCCAATTTCAAATCAAAAGTTTATTGTATCTCAAACAAGAAGTGGTACAATTAAGTAAAGTATGTGCCTAAATTATCGACATAGTTTTGCCATCTTAATGGTAGCTTGCTTGTGCCAGCAACAAAGAAGCCTTGAGTGCAACTGGTGATGAAACCGCGAAAGATGTTTTCCACAGCTTGTTGAGAATTAAATATTTTTCCTCATAAGAAGTGGTCCCAAGCATAGAAGAAGTGGTAGTCAGTTGGTGCAAGGTATAGTAAATACGGTGAATGACAGAGAGTGTCCAAGACCAGATGCTGTAGTTTTAGCAGCATTGTTTTTTGTGATAGATGTTCTTGCAAAAGGATTGGCCTGTTTCTATCGACCAATCTCGGCTATTTAATTGCAAGCATTCTCATCATTTCATCCAGTTGGTTGTAGTAGCCATCCACTGTAGTCAACTGACCAGGTTTCATAAAGCTGTAGTGGATAATACCAGCACAGGGCCACGAAACAAACACCATTAGCTTTTTCTTGATGAATATTCAGTTTAGGACTGTGTTTCCTCACTTCGTCTTTATCCAACCATTGTGCTGAATGCTTGCTGTTGTCCAGAAGAATCCATTTTTCATCACACATAACAATACGATGTAGAAATGGTTTGTCTTTATGTTGTGACTGCAAAGAAAGGCAAGCTTTGAGATTATTTCTCTTCTGATGCTTGTTAATTCATGTGCTACCTATCCATCCAGCTTCTTTACCTTGCGAGTTTGTTTCAAATGGTCCAATATTGTTGGAATAGTAATGTCAAAAGTTGCTGCTAATTCAAGTGTAGGTTGAGATGGATTCTTTTCCAATACAGCTTTTAGCCAAATCACTCACATGGCTCATTTTCAAGATTAAAATCACCAGAACGGAACTTCTCAAAGCATCCACGTACTGTACGTTCATTAGCCACATCCTTCCCACTTTGTTGATATTTCAAGCAGTCTGCACACTGCATTAGTTCCATGACAGAACTCAAAATCAAAAATAACATGAATTTTCGACTTATCCATGGTTTCACAAAAATTGCTCTAAAAAAAAATTGAAAGATAATCACAAGACAAAACATATGTTTGAAAGAATGAGGATTTACCTTCACAAAAAAATAAATAAATGCATGAAGCATCATAGTTTGCTTAATAAAGCATTGTTCATACATAATTTAGAAGTAGTGCAATCAATAGAATCATATTTTTAAAATACACTTAATAATCCAGGTATTACTCATGTTATAATACCAACTGAAATCATTACATACGCAGTCTATTATGTCTTCTGAAATCTTCTGAAAAAATGTTTAAATGTCAAT
>NW_012135414.1:6589075-6589557 GCF_000956105.1 Propithecus coquereli
GGCTCCCTTTGACATCAAAATCCATCAGATATTTCTCTGGGAAGCATTCACAAATTATAGGTTTTTTGAATTCCCTTTAATTAGCCAAGTAGCTACTCTTAAATATATTCTAGATGGCCTAGAATTATTGGCTGCTCATATGAGTGTCCCTAGGCCCAGGACTTCATGTCTCAAGGTGACAAAGCCTACTACCAAGGTAAGCCCACATTTCTGACTTTTCACAGAGACCTTCCAACACTGAAGAACCTCCATCAGAAGAACTGATATTAGGGACATCATGACATGGACTTACCCCATTATATAATTTCAAGTAAGATCCTTAAAATATTCTACAACAAGCTCTATGGTTCATCCAGTGTCCTCATTTCTAAAAGTCCCCAATTTACAAGATCCACTTCTCCATTTATTTACCTAAGGCAATGGAAAACATCCAAGCCTCCTTAGGGACACAGCATGCCCAGACCCAAGTGACCACTCAGAGA
>NW_012135414.1:6589607-6590498 GCF_000956105.1 Propithecus coquereli
GTCTGTACTTTAAGAGCAGAACGTTCACCTGTTCTCAACTACCTCTGCTCCTGCTGCCTATGCGTCTGTCACAACAAAGATTTTGATCCTCAGAGTTATAAGGGAAACACCCCATAGCATTCTGTGGCATGGATACTTATGAAAGTGGCCCCAAATATTTATCTGACCCTTACTAAATGCCCAGAGGATGTCATGATTCTATTGGTTAATTATGAAACAGACTGAAAGTTAAGACAGGTCCTCTTAAGGGCTATAGATATCAACATGATGAAGTTGAAGGGATACTCTACTCCTTACTTAGGCCTGGAACTCCTATATTTGATAACGGATCAACCATGGGGGATTCTCCTAATCCTAACTATATTATCAGGACTCCCTGATGGGGAAAGCTCCTTTGAGCTGGGTAATGAACACCCTCCTGAAATATGTTCTGTAATCACACTAACAACAATAAAAGAGAGGGAAGGGAAAAACAAACAAACAAACAAACAAAAACCTCTGAAACAGAGACCTGAGGCTTTGAGTCCCCTGGAAATTCAAAACTTATTTAAAAACTTATGCAGTTAGCAGATGGGAAGAGTGCTTATTTGCTCTCGTGCCCACATAATATTGGCTCTGAAATAACCTTAATTTTGGTGGATGTGTATGAGTTGGATGGCACATCTTGAGTCTTGTTCCATTTTGTACTACTATAACTTAATATCTAAGACTGGGTAATTTAAAAAAAAAACAGGATTTTTTCCTGCAGTTCTAGAGGCTGGGAAGTCCATCATCAAGGTGCCAACATCTGGTGTAGGCTTTCTTACTGGGTTCTCACATTGCAGAAGGTAGAGGGCAAGAGAGAATGAACCCACCCTTGAAAGCCCATTTTATAGCAGCATTAATCCATTC
>NW_012135414.1:6590548-6591878 GCF_000956105.1 Propithecus coquereli
GGCCTTCTATGATTGAGACCCATTTTAAATGATCTATTAAGAGAAGGGTCAATAATCCCCACTATCTCTTAGTTTAATAGATGGATTTAGCCTGTTCTTAAACTTGGAAAGAATTAATGGTGCCTCATTGTGTATTACCACAACCTCAATGCCATGGAAACAACCATTAGGGCTCCTGTATACCCAATTTGAAATGACTGATGCCATTCAATCTTCCACTGGAAAATACTTTGTATAAATTTGGCTTATGTGTCCTATTTAGTCCCTACTTCAACAGTCTCTCAGATTCAATTCCCATTTGCCTTCAAAGGGACACAATGCAACTTTACTTGATTGATCACAAAATATGTCAATTAACCATTGCATAAAACTTCTGTCGGCAAGACCTTAATTGGAACCAGCTGTTTCCAGGAATCCAGGTATGATACATCAATCACATGCTCCTGGGATGAGATATTCTAGATATGCTCACACAGAACATGTAAAGACTAATGACAGCAACATCCCGAGAGGGTATGGGCTACATATGATTATATATGTAGTCTATGACCTACCTAAGATTCATAAAATTCTTAGGCATCCTATGGTCCTCAGGAGGTTGTTATACTCCTGATGTAGTTAAGAGGAAACTCCTAACATTGTCAGATCCAATCACTGTCACGTAGGCCTGACATCTCTTAAGTCTCTATGGCTTTTGGAGGTTACGTATTCCCCATCTACATATACTACCTAGAACTACTTATGTGGTCACACACAAATCAACCCACATTGAACGGGGTCCTTTGTAACAAAAGTACAGGCAGTCATACGGCAGGCAGTTCTTTTAGTGCCTCCTAGAGACTCCCTTAAGGAGAAAGCTCTTATGATTACCTCCTATGCTTGTTGGAATCTCTGGACAACTCTTGATGGCTGCAAGTTGCTTCACATGCAAAAGAATGCCTGCTTAAGGCCTGTCCCGAGTCATTAAAATGGTACTCCACAAGTTTGGCACAACCACTGAGGAATTCCTGCTCAAATGGAAATTGTATCTATAGAATGGAGCTAAACCTGGTCTCTCTGTCACATTCTACCTGCAGAAGGAGATGTTCTCTGCTCCCATCAGTCCTTTGCCAGGTGCCAGAATGCTAGGTGAAGTCACCCCTCTTGTAGACTCCTTGGTTATCTGGGAAGTCCCTTGAAATAAACTGAGTGAACAGTAAAGGGCTTCATAAACTTTAAGGGTAGAGGCACCCAATCATATGTGATAGAATTCTCTGGAGAGCCTTTGTTTCATCTCTGAGCTGAAACATCCCTGATAAAGGATGGAACCCAAGTTTAAGCACAATTGGTC
>NW_012135414.1:6604523-6605684 GCF_000956105.1 Propithecus coquereli
CTTTATAATGGTGAAATCTTCAAAAGTCTTCCCACACCTATTGACTTACCATCTGTAGAAGGATGTGACACACATATGTAGTGATGGCTTTGTAGCTGCACTCTTAAGGTTGAAAAGGCATTTGCAGTATACTTTAATTAACTGTTCAAAGTTTACTGTGAATTTCCAAAAATATATCAAAGATTGAAGTGTCATATTTTTCACTCTAACAATTTATAAATTTAGCAAAAGTCATAAAAAGTTTTTTTCTGAGTCTTACATATTTTATTAAACTTTTCTATTTAAATCAGAGGATTTCTAAATTGGATTTGGAATTCTATTAAATGGTAATAGTTTTTGAAAGCTGTTTTGTGGCTGTGAAAAATAATTTTGAGTAATATGATTATATTTGTTTCTTATAAACTTCCAATTCTCAAAAATTATGACAAATGTGTACCTAGCATCCCAATTTGGATTAAATCTATATCCCAAATATTCTTAATAAACTATCATAGTTCTGTCAAAGGAAATGTATTTTTAAACATGAAAAGTAATTTGCTGATTCTATTGACACATTTACTACATTATTTTACAGAAATTTCATTTCAAAGAGTAAAAACTTCCAAATAATATTATTCTTAAGGTGAACAGTGTTGCAACAATAAGCTTATATAATTAGTACCTCTGTCACTTATGTGATAGTCTATTAAATTTGAAAGCTAATGTTATAATGAACCCAGATAATGACATGGCAGATGCATAAATGGAACCTGAGATGAATAACTGATGAAATTATGGAAAATTGCTATTGAATCAACATTTGTTGGGTAATTTTTAGTGTACACCTGTGCTAGTAGGATTTTCAAAATGCAGATTAATTATGTCTGGTTGAAAGTCGTAAGCCTGTTGATTAACCAAATATTGTCAGATAGAAAGAATGTTTTCCAGGATATGGGGATCCATAAAAGTCTAATCTAGTCTGTGGGGTAGTGTGGCAGACAGCACTCAAAAAATAGTCCATCTTCTACCCAGTATGCCCCTGCCTCCCTTCCATTCAGAATGGAGCCATGTGACTATACCTTGCATCCCTTCTCGTCTGAGGCATTTAAAAAACTGTTAATGCTTCCTCCATCATTTTAATTCCTTGCTAGAGCAAATCCTGAAGCTGAGATATCATAAAAA
>NW_012135414.1:6606754-6607284 GCF_000956105.1 Propithecus coquereli
GGTAAACAAATAATTTAATTGCCTATTCTCTCATCCAAACAAGATTAGTGTCCACTGTGTTTCCTTAACTTCTTTTTTCTTTTATCCTATTATCTGGGTGAACCCATTCTCAACTGTAAGCTCAACTGCTGTACTAGTGACTTTAAAATTTCTATTTCTGTTCTCTATTTATTCTCTTTTCTATATTGAAAATATCAATGTATTTGCTTTGTGAACATTTATTTTTGTCTGAATATACCTACAGAAGGCAAAATATATATAAAATTATATAGACAGTATTTTTGTATCAGATGGTTATGAAATTTCTGAGTACTGTCTAATCTGACAATAGAGAGCTAAGTTTAGGCAATACTTGAACAAAGATAGCATTCGTAGCCCACATGGTTGACATTTTTCTCTCAGTTTTACACTTGTAAAATAATATCCATGAAATAGGAAACATCCAACATTGTACAATACAACTAAGAAGGACCCAATTTTCCTGTATGAAACTTTGATGAGTTTTAACAGGCAATGGTGCACTTAGGAGC
>NW_012135414.1:6607334-6608105 GCF_000956105.1 Propithecus coquereli
GCTTAGAACTTCAGTAGCAACTTTCCTTGTTTTTGGAGTCCTGCTGAGAAACTCCTGTTGTAGGCAGGCAACTGAAATTACTTCTACTCTGAGCAGGGAGTTCAGAATATCTCTTGGATTATGAGGCTTTTCATGAGAAGTACTCACTTTGCTGTTATAGAAATCTGGGTTTATTGGCTGCAGAAATTTCAGATATTCCCACTTTGGTATTTTCTGAACGCAGTCTGCTGTTCCTTTCTTTCCAATTCTTCCCGAGTTTATGTACATCTCCAATTTCCTTTAATAAATCATTCTCTACTTGAAATGACTTTATTTTTTGTGATAAAACTCCGACTGATAATGTTATAATCATTTCCTAATTGTGAAATAAAATTGACTTCCCAGGCTGAAACTTTTTCTTCTCCAATCATCCCAGAATTTAATATCATTGACAAAATAATTCTCTTGAACTTCCCTTTCCCCCCCATTTTATTTCATGATCATATACATACTCTTCTGATAGCCAACCTCTCTCAAAATAGTGTATCACTTACTTGCTAATGTCTCAAGAATAGGGTCTCAAGAAGAATGAATCTATTTGTATATTCCATACGTGTATGGTTCCTGAAAACAATACTGTGCCCCTCCTTTTTCTCTAGCATAAAATATGAGTTTACTAGCAATTTACGTTAAGTTTCTCTTCAGATGTCTCATTTGAGTGATCTTATACATGGCTTAACAAACAAAACATAGGCTTTAGGCAGAAATGAGCATGGATTCTGTCTGTAACTT
>NW_012135414.1:6612174-6613480 GCF_000956105.1 Propithecus coquereli
AAAAAAATTTTAACAAGGATGATCAAACAGAAAATGTTTAATAAACCTCATTAAATATCCAACAGGCCTTAGTTTTGGAAAAAAATCAATTGAAGACAAATCAAAGCCATTATCTCACACAAGATCCCCCAAACTGTCATATTACAAAAGGATTTTGCTTTCTACCTACCAGACAAAATTATCTATGTATCTATTATGCATCTTAATTTTTCAGTAGTATTCATATTTATGTATTGATTCATTCTTCATTATTCTAATGTTGACTAGGTGCCTAATAAAGATTACATATGCTGATTTTATATGTCAGTTTTAATGTATACAGATATGAGTAGATCTGCCTATACTCTACTACAGGTTTGAAGCCTAAAGGGAGAATGTTGCTTTTTTTTACTGTTGTTTTGACATTGTCTTCTAGCCGACTACGTTTTCATACTTTGTTTTCCTCTTGATGTCATCTTCATAGGGTTGGGTGTGTTGACAGCCCTGTTTTGCAATGTTCTCAGAATACCAGTATGTTAGTCCACTAGTCTTCCCTTTCCCCAAATTTGAACATTTGGGATTCTCTGCTAGAAACTCTTATACTGTCTTCCTTTGCATTGCCCTTGCCTCTGTCTGTACCCTTTCCCTAGATGTTGTCTTAAACTCTGCCTTCACAACCTTTAAGATGTTGTCTTAAACTCTGCCCTGCCCCCCAGGACAAAGTGGCTATGGTAAATATAGTTTAAGGAATTCTATGTTTTGGGAACGTTGGTGCTTTAGCAAATTGATTTTTGCCAAATGGACTTTCTGAAAATTGATTTTCAGGAAACTAATTTTTTGAGAATTGATTTCGAGCCCTGTCATATTCTTAACTTTCTAATACTAATGATAATCAATGAGATAGTGAGAAATGAGACAGTTAAAGTCATCTAGTTTCTCCTACCCAGATAACCCGTTAGTGATATAGACTTTGAACACATACAACAGTGGAAAACAGATAACGTGGAGAGTAGATAGATCAAATTTCCATATCCCTACCAGTATCGTATGCCTTGCCATTATTTTATGGTCTAAACTTCATGGTGTTGAGTGTCAGTCAAATCTCAAAATGTCTCCCCTAGCCAATACTTTTCCCCATAGGAAAATTTATTCCTTTTTGTAGCACCTTCTGCCTTGTGGGGCTGTGTTTTTGTGAGATTAACCAAAGAAAGATAGATGTATAACATTGTTAGAGCTCACTAGGTTAAAAACAAATTACTTAATAATTGTCAGAAATTATTTTCAGGAATGCCAGAAAACATAGAATTGATTTCATTCTAAAGGACAG
>NW_012135414.1:6613530-6614092 GCF_000956105.1 Propithecus coquereli
AGAAATTTGCATTTTGTAGCAATTGGTACAAATATTTCTGAATATATACAGCTAAAATGAGGTAAAAATGTATGACTAAAATCTCTAGACCGTATATTTATAGAAATATGTGAAAACTGTTCTTACTAACTCTGTGTTCTTATGAAACTGAAACCTGTCAGAAGAGAAAATAGTCATAATATGAACATTCAGCAGCATTTGTTGGCCAAATACAGTGTGTGCTGTTTGTGTTACAGCTAAATCTAGTGCTTTTGTTTGCTTGTTTTTTCCTAGATATAGAGAATGGGAAATTGTCTCAGCTGGAAGTACTTACTATAGAAACATGAAAATACAGATTCTCAAGAATCCATTGAGCTTTATTTGTTGTTTTAAGCATTCCTGAATAACAGAAGAACAGGCAGCGTTTATAAAATCATTTATAGAATCATAGAAACAGCTTTAGCTTTGTTTAGACTAAAGAATTTTAATGGCAAAAAAGTATATAATGGTGGATCTTGTATAGTACATACTTAAACCTTAGTATTTGTATTTTATTTTATGTTGTGTGGTTTTACTATGATTA
>NW_012135414.1:6625067-6626957 GCF_000956105.1 Propithecus coquereli
ACATATTTTTTTTTAAACATCCATAATATTCTGTGCCTGCCCCCACCGCCACTGTCATCGTCTGCCTGGAGCTGCTGCCACTGATAGGAACTGCACTTCCACCCACAGTAGCAGGGCTACCATATACTGACATGCTCTCTGAGGACAGGTTTTCCTGCCTGCTGCCACCAAGGCTGAGTGAGCATACACTCCTCAGAACCTCAGTGGGGCCTGCCTGGGGCTGCTGTCACCAACAGCAACCCACCTCTCAAAGCAGTAGGTCCTCAAAGCACTTGCATGCACGCCGAGGACAGTCTCTCCTTGTCCACTGCCACCACTGTGTCTGCCACTCAAGCATGCCACCCAGGAGCCTAAGGATTATCCTGCTCTCTTAGTTATCCCAGGAATACATGCACACCACCAGGGGCCCTACAAACAGGCCTGGAACACCTACCATGATAGACTACGTCAACAGAATGGGGATAAAAACCATATGATCATCTTAATAGATGCAGAAAAAGTATTTGTTAAAATTCAACATCTTTTCACAATAAAAATTTTCAATAAACTAGGAATGGAAGGAACACATCTAAACATAATAAAGGCCATATATGACAAATCCAGAGTTAACATCATACTGAGTCAAGAAAAGCTGAAAAGACTTTCCTTTAAGATCTGCAGCAAGACAATGATGCTGTCATGATCCATTTGTGTTGCTATAAAGGAATCCTTAAAGCAGTGGAGATTAATAGAGAAAAGAAGT
Organism: Propithecus coquereli; assembly: GCF_000956105.1. Lineage (NCBI taxonomy): Eukaryota > Metazoa > Chordata > Mammalia > Primates > Indriidae > Propithecus > Propithecus coquereli. Next base: position 6,625,810 of record NW_012135414.1, read on the forward strand.
TTTTTGCTTTGTTTTGTTTTCTTTTATTTTGTTTATCTCATGGTTCTGAATGAGCTAAAACCATGGTGTGCACATATGCTTCCACTCACAGTGAAAGGCAAAGAGGAGCCAGTACGGAGATTATGTGACGAGACAGCATAAGCTAGATGGAGAGAAGCAGATGCCAACCTCTTCTCAACAACCATTTCTTGTGCGAAATAAAAAGTGAGAACTCACTCACTCCCATGAGAGTGGCACCAAGCCATTCATGAGTGTTTCAACTCCATGATCTGCATACCTCCCAACACCAGGCCTCACCTCCAACATGGGGGATCAAATTTCAATATAAGACTTGGTGGGGCCAAATAAACCATATCCAAATCATGGCAGATGCCCACTTTCACCACTCCTATTCTACATAGTACTAAAAGTCCTAACCAGAGTAATCGGCCAAGAGAAAAAAATGAAGGGCATCCAAATAGGAGAAAAGGAAGTCAAATTGTCCCTCTTTGCAGATGGCATGAATTTATATTTAGAAACACTTAACTTCATCAAAAAACTTTTAGATCTAATAAACAAATTTAGTAAAGTTGCAGGATAAAAAACCAACATACAAAAATCAGTAGTGTTTCTAAACACCAATAATGATCTAGCTGGAAAAGAAATCAAAAAGGCAATCCCATTTACAATATCTACCCCCTCCAAAAAAAAAAAAAATACCTAGAAATACAATTTAACCACAGAGGTGAAAGATATATTCAAGGAAAATTACAAAACATTTATGAAAGAAATTGTAGATGATGTAAACAAGTGGAAAGACATCCCATGCTCACGGATTAGAAGAATTAATATTGTTAAAATGACCATACTACCCAAAGCAAACTACAGATTTGATTCAATCTCTATCAAAATACCAATAGAAAAAAAAAATCCTAAAATTTGTATGTAAACAAAAAAGAGATCAAGCAGCCAAAGCAATCCAGAGCAAAAAGAACAAAGGTTGAGCAAAAAGAGCAAAGCTTGAGGCATCACACTACCTGACTTGAAAGTATATTAGAAGCTATATTAACCAAAACAGTATGGTGTTGGCATAAAAAGACACATGGACCAATGGAACAAAATAGAGAACCCAAAAATGAATCTACATACTTACAGCTGATTGATTTTTT
>NW_012135414.1:6628367-6629542 GCF_000956105.1 Propithecus coquereli
AGGCACTAGATTCATAGTTTAAACTATAAATAAAATGATTTTCTAAATTATAATTGTATTGGGTCCAAAGTACAGAATACACTAAAGCTAATCTAAAACATGTTTATACAGGTTTTAAAAGTTAGGCTTTATGAATGTTCTATTTACATATTTCCTTAATTAAAATAGTTACTCTTATACAGTCCTAGAACCTGTTTTGTACTTTTAATTCCTTAACTACAAGTTTACAAATGAAGCAAAATAAATATATTTGGGGAGTCGTTATATTTATGTCTTTATTTTTCAGTGTTTCTGATTTGGATTGTAAAAATACAGAAAATATCACATTTATATAAACAAATCAGTAATAAAATGAACTACCCATGTTATTGGAACATAAGATAGTAATTATATTCTTTTATTTTTGATAAATACTAATACATAAAACTGAAATATTCAGATTATTTTCAAAAAAATGTGGTCAGAAGTTACCATTGTCATTTTAATTGTTTTCTGACTATTTTTGCAATTGAGGGTTATCAGGACCTTTAAGGCTCATTACACAAAGTCCTCTATGGAAAGGATTGTCAACTCTATAGAAGAGAACTCAGTAAAGAGAAGGGCATGGAAGTCTGTAAGGATTACATCATTAAAGATGCCATCGCTGTTATAGAAAAAGCCATAAAAACCATCAAGTCCCAAACAGTAAATTCCTATTGGGGAAAACCATCTCAAGGATGTTGTGCATGACTTTGTGGGATTTACAGCAGAGCCAATCAAGGAAATAATGAAAGAGATGGTGGATACAACAAAAAGGGGAGGTGGCGAAGGGTTTCAACATATGAATCTTGGAGAAATTCGAGGGCTAATAGACACCACACAAGAGGAATTAGCAGAAGACAACTTGATGGAGATGAATGCTTCCAAACCAGTTCCAGATAATGAGGAATAAGACATAGAAGAAGCAGTACCAGAAAACAAATTGACATTAGACAATCTAGAAGAAGGGTTCCAATTATTCAAGACTGCTTTTGATTTCTTTTTACAACATGGAGCCTTCTATAATATGGGAGCTGAAACTAAAGAAAATGGTGGAAGAAGAATTGGTACCATATAGAAATATTTTTAGAGAAATTGAAATGCAAAAAGGTCAGACAGATACTATAATGTATTTTCATAAAGTTACATCAAGTGTG
>NW_012135414.1:6629592-6629933 GCF_000956105.1 Propithecus coquereli
TTTGCTCAGACCATCCATTTTATTCTTACTTTTCTCTCAAAGGGACATGTTTTGATGTGTTTTGTTTTCTTTTTGAGAAATACGTAAAAAGACATATTGAATGGTCTCAGACTTTAGGAAAGAATCCTTCCCCTGAAAGCTGGTCCCTTTGAAACTAAAACTTATTTCCAATATATTATCCAAACGTATGCATCAGATTTACTATCCAGTCTATCAGCTGATGCTGTTTTTAAAAAAATTATCAAATAAAATAAATTTAGAAAACAGAAATCATTGAAAATATAAAACTAAATTATTAATACTAATAGCATAAATAATTATCTTTGGAGATCTCACAGTAA
>NW_012135414.1:6634147-6636122 GCF_000956105.1 Propithecus coquereli
TATATGTACACTAGAATAAACTGGGGAACTTTTAAAAATACTGCTTCTGGGACCTCGCTCAGGCTAATTAAATTGAAATCTTCTAGGAGAGAGAAGACATCTGTTCTTTTTAGAATTATTCTAAGAAATAACTTCTGCTTCTAGCCTAGATGGAATAATGCAGAGCATACTTATCGTTCTGCCTGAAACAACAAAACATAAAACAAAATATATGGAATAACCATTTTAAAGATAATGACCATGAAGCAATGAAAGACAATAACGCCCTAGAGAAAGTAGAAAAAATGAGTTTAAACCTACAATTGTGCCATATTAATGCCTATGTGGCAGAGAGTGGATACCCAGAAGCAGTCTCTATAAGCTACTGAGATAGAACTTAGTTCAGCATGGCCAAGGGGGCTGGAGTTCACAGAGGGAGTATCAAAGAGAAGAAAACTGCACAGAGAAAGAACACCAGAGTGTTCCCCTTAAGAACTCAGCAGAGTCCAAAACAACACTCATTTGTAAGGAGACTACCCACAGTTAGGGAAAGAACTACATTTCTCTAAAGAAATAAAAGGAACAATATCTGGTGTTCACATATAATTGGTAATCATGACTGCTCTCACTAGCCAAACTGGAAAATCTCATCTCCACAGGCATTGGGTAAGGTAGTGCCTCAGTAGTGGCACAAAACTTGCACTAGACCAGAAGTTCTCAATTAGTGGTGGGAGGGAGCAGCGATTTTGCTCCTCAGGGATCATCATTTGGCAATGACTGGAGACATTTTTGTTTGTTATTAATGGGGGGAGGATGCTACTGGAATCCATTAGTAGAGAACAGTGATGTTTATACCACAATACAAAGGTGAATCCTCAGGTAAAAGAATTATCCATCCCAAAATGTTAATGGTGCTGAAGTTGAGAAGCCTTGTCCTAATCACTGCACTGATCTGGTCTGGCTTAATATATCATAAAACAAGGCAGAAAATGACCAAACTGTTTCCAAGTAACTTGACTTTATCTATGAATAAAAATCAAGAACATTGACAGAAGTACAAAAATATTAATCACCTGACACCTTAAAACTCACAATATTGGCTGGGCATGGTGGCTCACGCCTGTAATCCTAGCACTTTGGGAGGCCGAGGTGGGAAGATCGCTTGAGGTCAGGAGTTCGAGACAAGCCTGAGCAAGTGCGAGATCCCATCTCTATTAAAAATAGAAAAATTAGCCAGGTATGATGGTGCGTGCCTATAGTCCCAGCTACTCGGGAGGCCGAGGCAGGAGGATCGCTTGAACACAGGAGTTTGAGGTTGCTGTGAGGTAGGCTGACGCCACTGCACTGTAGCCTCAGATGACAGAGCGAGACTCCATCTCAAAAAAAAAAAAAACCTCACAATGTAAGGCAAGGCATCTAATTCAAGAAAAAAATAAACATCATAGAAGCAAGAAAATATCATTCATAGCAAGAAGAAAAATTAATCTATCAAAGCATACCCCAAATCAATGCTGTTGGAAGCAGAAAGGGTATTATAGTATATTTCCTATGTTTAAAAAGTTAAAAAAGAAGATATTAAAAATGACAAAATCAAACTTCTAGATATAAAAATTACAAGTGAGATGAGAAATTCACTGAATGTGATTAACACCAAATTAGATTTAGCAGAAAACAAATATTGAGTTTGAATAAACAGTAATAACATTTATTCAAAGTGAAACACTGATAGAAAGCACGATTGGAAAAAATGAATAGAATACCACCAGTAAGCTGAGACAAGATCAAGAGGCCTATTATACGTGTGACTAGAATCCCCAAAAGAGAGGGGAGAAATGGATTTGTGGGTAAAGGCAAAGGTACATAAATACAAAGTGGCTCAAATTTATTTTATATTTGATTTAAAAAAGAAATGAACCCATAGATATAAGATGTTCAACAAACCCCAAGCACAAGAAACATTAAAAAATTTACATGAAGTCACATCATTATGAAATTT
>NW_012135414.1:6636172-6637023 GCF_000956105.1 Propithecus coquereli
AATTATATTATAAATTAATTATTCGTGATCCTTTGGCTTCCCTATGATGGAAAAATCAACTCAAAGTGGTTCAAGAAAAAATGCAATATTATAGCTTTAAGCTTGGGCTTAAGGGAATGTATGCTGTACTTGTATTTATGGGCCCTGTATATCTATAGGTCATTATGGAGAGAGATGTTTCTGCCTGACATGGTAAGAAATCCACCCTGCTTGAAACTATAATATCCAGATGGTCACTTTGAGCTACTTATACCAGTAGACTAGTAAGCACAGAAGGTAGTTACTATACTTGCAGGAGTATTTGATCCTAATCATCATAGGAGGCAGGACTTCTTTGCATACAATGGGGCAGAAAATAATATGTTTGATACTCGGTTGATCCAATAGGACACCTTTTGTTCTCCCATTTCCAGTTTGAACTGCAAATTAGTAAGTAGAGCAACCAGTACCTAATAAATACCACAGCAGTCAGGGTCTCAGATCACTCAGGAGTGAAGATCTGGGTCACCCTACCAAGCAAATAACCTAGACCAGGAAATATTTGAGTATAAGGGGATTCTAGACAGGATGACAGAGGAATTCTATAAGCACAGGGATCAAATAAAGCATCAGCATATATAGTTTATCCCAGTAAATCTTCTTATAATTTTCCCCAAATTAAAATCCACCAGACTCAGCTGAGGCTAAATGAGGTGGAGTTAATACAGTAGTTATCCACCACAATCAAGTACTACATGTGAATCTTACACCTAGCATAGGTTTTGGTATAGGAAATGGGGGAGATTGAAAGTTGTCTAATCCTCTTATTTAATAAACATGGATATGTTGATAGGAGAGAGATGGAATTTCTG
>NW_012135414.1:6642724-6643679 GCF_000956105.1 Propithecus coquereli
TTTTTTTTTTCTTTTTAAATTTTTTGTTTTTAAGTTAGAACCTCTCTTTCTATGTTGTCATTCTTTGGTCACAGTCCCAGAAGTAATGCAGCATGAGTCATATCATTCTTCTATATCTAACCCCTCAAATATTTAAGGAAATTAGCCTTTACTGCTGAATCTTATATTGTCCTGATGTTCCCAACTCTGCCATGTATATATATGGCATACGTACAACACTCAGGTACCAATATCTTCCTAAAAGTTGGAACCAGCTTTTCTATAAAGATTGTTCCATAAAGATTGGTACACATATGCATACATTTCTGTTCCTGGATCATGGGATGACATACGTTGAATATTAACAGATTGTGTCAGTTTTTTAAATTATTGTAACTATTTGCACTTCACAGTCAATAAATGAGAGATCTAGTTGGCCCATATCTTTGCTAATCCTTTGCATTGTGTTTTATTTTGTTTTTTATTTTACCCATTCTGATAGATGTGTAGTGATACTGAATTATCATTTTAAAATAAAATGCAGTATCTTTTTATGGTCAGGGGATATTTCTATATCCTTTTCTGTGAAGTACTTATTCATGTTTTCTTTTTCCTCCTTTTGCTGTCAGTTTGTCTATTTTTTAATTTATATGAGTTTACTTATTCTTGATATGAGTGTATTGTTAGGTATGTTTATTGTAAACATCTTCATTCAGTCACTTACCTGTAACTATCTTGCTAATACTATTGGCTGAATGAAAGTTCTCAAAAAAGTCCAGGCTATAGGGATTTTATTTACGATTATTACACATTTTGTCCTCTTGAATAAATCTTTGTTTGGAGATCATGAAGATACTCCTCTGCATTTTCTCTTAAAGGTTTTTCTTATGTATATCTGAAATCCATCCAGAATTGATCCCTTTGTATAGTATAAGGTGGAATTGACAATATTTTTTTTGTGTTTTTATTTAAGATG
>NW_012135414.1:6643729-6645592 GCF_000956105.1 Propithecus coquereli
TTCATTGCTAGCGGGTAGCCAAAATGATATACTCACCTTGAAGAACCATTTAACAGTATCTTAAAAAAAATAAATATTCATCTATCCTATGGCCCGGAAATCAACATCTTGCCATTTACTCAAGATAAATGAAAATATATGTATGTACACATACACACACACACACACACAAGCACAAACATAGAAACTATTAATAGTTTAAGAATGTTCATAAGGAGTAAGGTGTGGTATAGGACTCTTTAGTGATCATCCTCCTATAGAAACAGCAGGTAAAATAACTGTCCATTTGTGCAGACATCTTCACATGAGCTAAGTAAATCAGATGAGAGATCACAGCAAAAGAGCCAGTCTTAATTGACTCTTTTAGAAATTATTAAGACTAATGAACAACAGAAAGAAAAATATAGTAGTCCCCCTTATCTGCAGAAGATAGCTTCTAAGACCCCCAGTGGATGTCTGAAACTGAGGATGTTACCAAACTCTATGTATTATGTTTTTCCTAAACATACATGTCTATGATAAAGTTTAATTTATAACTTAGGCATGGTAAGAAATTAAGAACAATAACTGATAATAAAATAGAACAATTATAGCAACATGCTAGCATCACTACTCTTGTGTTTTGGGGCCATTATTAAGTAAACTAAGGGTTATTTGAACACAAACACTGTGATACGGCAACACTGTACCTGATGATGGAGACAGCTACTAAGTGACTAATAGTGGGGAGTGTAGACAGCATAGATACAGTGGACAAAGGGACAATCGCAGGCAGGTGAGATGCGGAAAGTGAAACCCCAGATAAGGGGTGAATACTGTATCTAGTAGGAGAGTCAGAGGAAAGATAATTGGGCCAGTAGGTGAAACAGCTTTTCCTGAGGAGAAAGTAGAAAGCAGAGGAGATGTCGAAACTATATTCCTGTATAAAATCCATAAATACTGAAGTGGCATCAAAGCTGATGCTTTCTCGTTTGTTTTCCTCTGAGAGCATCTCTTCTAAGGAATCGGATCCCTTTGTCAGGTGTAATATGTAGCTAGAATACAAAATACTTGCGATACGAAGAGAGCCACAGTTTTGTTAAAGAGATTTTCTTTTCCTCACTCTCTTACATTTCTTCTGAAATTCACTTCACTGCCTATGGGAACCAAGGGGATGAAGAGGAGAATAAAATATTTTCAGTTTTTCACTCACTTATTTTACAAAGGCCCTGGTGTCTAGAGAGTGAGGGCCCATGTGAGGAACTGAAAAGGGAAAACCATGGAAGTGATTCATCTTTCCTTGGGCTGTTAAGCAGGCTTTTCTGAGGCAAATCAAGCCATGGTTCATGGCTTAGCCACACTTTAACACTGAAGGGGCTGGGATCTGTAATATCTTGTGGTCCTAAAGCTGTGTTCTTAGCAATGTGACTCGGGGAAAAGGGAGGCTTTGAATATGATACAGAAATAGATGTAACTAATGTGAGAGAAAAATTGAGATCATGGGTCCTCCCAAGAATAAGCTTTGGTACTAGAAACGCCAATTTATTCATAGCAACCTTTATTATGTTCATAAATCTGTACTGAAAAATATTCTCTGAGAGATGCTTTTCTTCACAAGGTCACCATTTCAATATGTAGCGTAACGCATGGAATTGGTACTTTAAACTTATTAATTCCTTCTTGGGTTTAAAATCCTCTCTTTGCATTTCCCTCTCTTTTTCTTTTAAATAATCAATGTTTTTTTTTTTTTATTTCCTTGTCCTCCCTTTTACCAGGTTTTGTCCTTGATGTAGTTTAGGTTTATAGGAGGCTTGTATAACTTCATGTCAGGCGCCGGAACACAAGGAGATCACTAGATTCTCCCTGATCTCTGTTGCCATTATT
>NW_012135414.1:6653166-6653628 GCF_000956105.1 Propithecus coquereli
TATTAAAAAATCAAAAAATAATAGATACTGGCTGGAATGGATACAGAGAGAAAGGAACACTTACACATCATTAGTAGGGCTGCAAATTAGTGCAACCGCTTCGGAAAACATTATGGAGATTCAAAGAAATAAATGTAGACTTACCATTTGACCCAGCAATTCCACTACTGGTATCTACCTAAAAGAAAACAGGTAATTTTATCAAAAAACACCTGCACTTGAATGTTTATTGAAACACAATTCACAACTGCAAAAATGTGGAATCAACCTAAGTGTCCATCAATTCATGGGTGTATTAAGAAAATGTGATACACACACACACACACACACACACACACACACACCCCGTAAAGTACTACTAAACCATAAAAAAATGAAATAATGTCATTTGCATAACTTGGAAGGAATTGGAGACCATTATCTTAAGTGAAGTATCTCAGGAATGGAAAAACAAGCACTACA
>NW_012135414.1:6653678-6654914 GCF_000956105.1 Propithecus coquereli
TAATTTTACAGTGTTTATAAATTCTACAGTAGTGCACAGTAATATCCTAGGTCTTCAAATTCACTCACTACTCACTGACTCACCCAGAGCAACTTTCTGAGTTCTGCAAGTTTCATTTATGGCAAGTATGTACCTTTTTGGTTTTTTTAAATCTTTTATATTGTATTTTTACTATACCTTTTCTATGTTTAGGTATGTTGATATACACAAATATCATTGTCTTACAATTGCCTAAAGTATTCTGTACAGTAACATGCTATAGAGATTTGTAGCCCAGGAACAATAGGTTAGGTATGTTGCAGGCTATATCATATAGATTTGTGTTTGGACATTAAAGGAAGAAAATATTTCTTAACATTAACAAGATAATTACTCTTGTCTATATTATAGCACATAGAAGTTACTTCTTTTCAATTTTCCAACAATTTATACCTATGTCAATTTGAGCATAGAAAATATGTACCTCTTGCCCAGCTTGCAAAGAGGTTTCAAGCCTACTAAGTGGTTAAGTGCAGAAGACCCTATTAGACTTTTAGCACCTTCCAGGATTTACCTGAATTCAGCAATGGCCAATTAACACAGTAGTTAAGTAACTTTCACAGGTCACAGGACAAGGTAGTAAGGAAATACATTTTAGTATTCACAGTCACTTTTAACTCTAGTCTGTTGTTTAGAAACTGACCTTCCCTGCATTCCACATAGCAAATTGAATTTATCTTAAAAATAAAATTTGCTAATCAGTATCTTGCTCCTCCCCCTATCCTCCTTCTGGGAAACAGAGGATTGCATCAGATAAAAGAATTTCTTGGGATAGCAAAAAAAACCATGAGAGCCATGTAATTGAGAAAAAAACATGCTCTGATCTATAATCAAAGTAGCAATTGTATGTCTCATCCCTGGGGAAGAAGCCAACGTATTTTGTAAAGGAAGAAACATAGGAAGCAGACTAAAACACTAACATCTTCCTGGAAAGTGATGCTTGAATAATGGAAAGATGGAAATTACCTCATTAAAGTCTTCTATACGATTACAATCATTTATTTGCAATCCATAGTTTGAAAAAGTCCTCAAAATGGAAAGTTTGGGATATTTCTTTTTATAGATTTAGTACTTAAAACTCATGTGGCAGCCAAATCTAAATGGACTTCAATTTATACACAGACTTAATCCATTTAGTGTTCATATTTATGTGTTTTGTTACAGAAATACATAAGTGATTGGTTTTGTATTGTCACT
>NW_012135414.1:6654964-6657548 GCF_000956105.1 Propithecus coquereli
ATACACACACAGACACACACACACACACACACACACACACCCCGTAAAGTACTACTAAACCATAAAAAAAATGAAATAATGTCATTTGCATAACTTGGAAGGAATTGGAGACCATTATCTTAAGTGAAGTATCTCAGGAATGGAAAAACAAGCACTACAGGTACTGTCTAATAATTGGAAGCTAATGGATGGGAACACATAGACAAAAAAGAGTTGTAGAGGTCACTGGAAATCAAGAAGAGGGATGGAGAAGGCGGGGTAAAACTTATCTATCAGGCACAATGAACACTATTCAAGTGACCGGCATGCTCAAAGACCCAATTAAGCATTATTAAAGGTATCCATGTAACAAAATCATTTGTACCCCCTTAATATTTTGAAATAAAAAATTGTACAAATTTAAGATATGTATAAACATCTTAAATATTCTTATCCCTAGGATGAAGGCACTCTATGCTATCAAAAAAGTAGACTTTTGTTGTGATCCTTTTGAAAGTCTGTAGGCTAAAGGAGTTAATGAAGACAGGCTCCACTTGTTTCTTTCAGCTTCAAATGTTTTAGATTTGCTTTTCTCTTTTTGATTCTCATGAACAGGTAAGACAATCAGAGTCCTTCATACTATTCTCAAAGAAATAGGTGTTGTTTCCAGTGTGTATTTCAAGTACAGTTCTTTGAAATCTTTACAGATGCCCTTATAAAGATCTGACCTTCTGATCAAAAGATTAAAGGGGGAAAAAAAAAAAGCAAAGAAACTTTCTGCCTACCCCATATTTCATGAAATAACATTGCCTGTTTGAGGCCAAAATCTGTCCTTTTAAATTGTTTTTCCTTCTTTCTTTTTATCTTTATTTCTTTCTTAATTTTTGTCTCTTCCATTCTGTACAGATCAACTTGGGAAGAATTTATATATTGTTTTCCCTTTGCCAGAGACAGGTTTTAGCTGGGGATGCAAAGGCATATAAAACATGATTGTTAATTTTACTCTTCAAGAGTGCAATGATTATCATTTTGGAGATTATACAGAAATAGTGATGGTTAAATACATTGTTTTGGGATAAGGTAGAATAAAGTTTGAATCTAAGTTTTATCTTATATTTATTTACTAATTACCTATGATACTTTGAGCATTTACATATTGTAACATCATTTTTGTCCATCTTAAAAAGACAAAATAATCTTACAATAAAATTTTATGCTCAAGTTTTACCTATGTAATGTAAAAAAGATGGAGAAATTACTTGTGGAGCACCTGGCATATAATTAGTGGTCAGTAAAAGGAAGAGTGTTAAATAACTTGTTCATCATGATCATCATCATCACCATCATCATTATTTTCTTAATGTTTTAGTACATAGCAATCTATATTTAATAGTTATTTTGGAATTAGGGCTTACTATTAGATGTGAGATATATATATGTGTGTGTGTGTATGTGTGTGTATATATATATATATATTATATGTGTATAGTTTAATTACTTCAGCAGAAATAACAAAGTTCAGATAATTTATTCACTGGGAGAATTAGTTAAGCAAGTATCAAGACCTCTGCCTGAAAAGACCTAAGGTAGGAGCTCACGTGTACTCTATAAACCATACTTTGTCTTTAGCACTTAAAAAAAATAGTACAGCCTTCAAGTAAATCACAAGCTATTTATGGAGAAATACAGCAGAAGCGTATGCGTATATGATACGGTACAGACTTCCTGCCATGTGAAGGAAGTAACGGTGTCTTTCTTATTCACAAATGTGTATTTAAGCTTGGATCGCATTCTTAATAGCACTATTTGGAGCTGATGTGTCAAACTTCTACCATTCCTTCCAGCATTCCTTAAGCCATTTTAATTGATTTTTTTAGAAGTGATGCATTTTAAATGCATCTCAAATTACTATTTTTGTTGTTGTATAATTTACATACCATGAAATACTCAAATATTAAGTGTAACAATTAAATTTGACAACACAATGTTAAGACACAGAATATTTCCATCACTGTGCAGAGTTCCTGTGGGACCCTTTTACAGTCAAGTGAGACAAGAGCCCTATCAAGAAGAAACACTTGATCTCATTTCTATCACCATAGTTTAGTTTTTTCTCTTATAATTTCCTATACAGTCATGTGCCACATAATGGCATTTTGGTCAGTGATGGGCTACATGTATGGTAGTGGCCCAATAAGATTATAATGAAGCTGAAAAATTCTTAACACCTAGTGATATCTTAGCCATCCTAAAGTCATAAGTCAACACATTAATCATGTGTTTGTGGTGAAGCTGGTGTAAACCAACCTACTGCACTGCCAGTCATAGAAAAATATAGACAAAACATTAAATACAGAACACAGTATATGATTATGATGATAAATGACTGTTACTAGTTTATGTATTTGCTGTATTATACTTCATATAATTATTTTAGAGTGTAATAATTCTACTTATGAAAGAAAATTTAGTTGTAAAACAGCCTCAGTAAATATTCCAGAAGAAGGCATTGCTATCTGTCATAGGAGACGATAGCTTCATGCGTTTTATTGCTCCTGAAGACCCTCCAATGGGACAAGATATGGAGGTAGAAGACAGTGATATT